>NW_022280071.1:1009869-1083011 GCF_004355925.1 Anarrhichthys ocellatus
CACACACACACACACACACACACACACACACACACACACACACACACTAAGCCAATGCGGAAATGTCTTAAAACTTGCATTATCTCTACTAACCAGCAGGGGGCCACTCCTCTGGTTGCAAAAAGAAGTCTGGTTGTATAGAAGTCGATGAGAAAATGACTCTACTTCTCACTTGATTTATTACCTCAGTAAATAATGTAAACATGAGTTTATGGTCTCAGTTTCAAGTCTTCTTTAATACAGCATGGTGTTCATTTAATAAATTATGGTTCTGTTTAGAGTAAAATAGACAACACAGCATATGCTTTAGGGCGAATGGCTAAAAAATGTCTTATTCAGCGTTTGGTTGTACTTAGCTCCACCCTCTCGTGTCACTTCTGGTCGCAAAAAAACACAAGATGGTGACGGACAAAATACCGAACTCGCGGCTTCATAAGGCCAGTCCACAAACCAGTGGGTGACGTCACGGTGATTGCATCCATTTCTTAGTTACAGTCTATCCTTACTTCAAATTCATAGAACAACGTGAAGGAGTTGCACGACAAGCTCCCACTCCACAGCATCAGAGGCTTGTTGAGGATCCTTCATTAACTACATGGTGTTTAGACGAAGGTCCTGGTTGGGCCCTGTGTGTCCTGCCAGGGAGTCTCTCTCTCTCTCTCTCTCTCTCTCTCTCTCTCTGCACGCTGTTCTGTGGCGCCATCTGCTGGTCAGTGTGGTTCATGTGAGGCGTCATTGCAGTGTGACAGATGCTACCTGGTGGGTATTTTCTCAATGCCTATGTTTACATTTTACACAACTCTTCACATACTCCTCATTGACATCATCATCATCGCCACCACCACCATACTCCTCCTCATCGGCATCATCATCATCATCACTACCACCATCCTCCTCCTCCTCCACTTATCTACATTACTACCATCAACCATCACCATAATATGTAATCATCACCAACATTATCATCATCACTGTGGTGATCTTCATCCCCTTTCTCCTGTTTTAACCGATTCCAGCTTTCATCCACTTTGTGGCAGCAGCAACACACGGATGCACCGGAGCAGCATTGGACCAGAGCTCCTCCGTTGTGATTGGTCAGCGATGCAAGCATCACAGCCTTGAGGAGGCGAGTGGAAGAAAGGAGCTGCTCTGATGAAGGTGTGTCTCTGTTTTTAATGTCTCCACACCTCTTTCAAGAGCTGCCATTAAGATTAGTATAATCATTTTGTGTTATGATTGCTGGTTTGGACCTTTCTACGGAAACCCTGAGAGGAAAATGAGAAAATAAATTCTGGTGATCTAGTTTCTAAGTGTGATCCAGATTGTTGTTATTACTGTGTTTACTGAAAAACAGTTTTGCCAGGATCAGTTGTTCTTAGTTTCTTCTCATTTGTTAAACAAGTGAAAACTAAAAGTTTTGTTAGATGAAAAAAACAAGTTTTGCTAGGATCAGATTTCCTAAGCTTTTACTTTTTGTACACCTGTGAAAACAGGTGATTCATTTTAGTGTTTGTTGTTGTAATACTCATTCTGGCCACAAGAGGCTGAAGTGCAACACTACCACATAATCTAAATAGGACGAAAAGCATTCACGTTTCCCTCCAGGTGAGTTTGAATTTTCTCTATTCACTTTAAACACAAACTCTATATGTTGCTTATGTTAGCAAGTTATGTAACATCACCTACGGAAGAGCTGAAGTGGGAAACAGAAGACGGCATTTGTAATAAGATGTCAGGTAAGGTCATTCTTTTTGGTTAACTTCATGCGTGTAAGGTACATTTTGTAGAGACATTGCAGCTAACCTACTTCACGATTTGCATTGTCAGATACAAACCGCAGCTTCTGATTGTTCGCGTTGCCAGATGCTAATGTTAGCTTCTAACTTTTTCAAATAGTCACAGACAAACGTTAGCTTCTAACAAATGAACATGAATTCGCAAAACATTTGGTGGTTTATGGACATATTAACGCCATGTGGATTGTCGACACACCTGTATTAAAGTCTCAATAAAGGGTAGAACTCCGCAGCACAAGCTGATTGGTCTGTTACACTGTGGTGAGCTAGAGACAGCCGAGTCAGAGACAACCAGGTGAAGTAGACGTTGTTCAAGATGACGACAACTTGTTGCTTTTCTGTTACTGTAAGTCTGCACATACTGTGTTTGTTTCTGCCATAAGTACCACCGCTAAAGGGTTCAGAGTCCATAACTAGGCTGGCAATAAGCTAACTGGCGTCTGTATGCCCTGTATTACAGTGAACATGTAGTCAGCATGGTTTCGACATTAGTGGTTACTGCAGCAGTTGATATTAATGTTCACTAAAAATAGATACAATTGATAACACAATGGCAATTGGCATTTATATGAGCATATAACCAAGGTGGAACAGATGCTTTTCAGTTTGACTGGTTATTTTGACCTGTTGTTAGAACATTGTAATAAAGATGTGCTTAAAATGTCCCTTATTTTTATAATGAATTAGTTTACCCCTGTGGAGACAGTCCATGCATCATGACTACTATGGTATTACTAATGTTGGCAGTTACACTGGTTCTGTACATTTAATTGGAGTTCTAACTGTTAAAAATACTGAATTGATTATGATAATCAAACTAATTTCATTGTTTTAGTCATGAAGGATGCAGGCTGTAAGAGTGAAGTACAGAGATCGTCAGAAGTACATTTGGTATGAGGGCCAACCAACCTTCAAATCCTTTTTGGATTGTGGTGAGTGAAACATATTGCACACACTAACTTGTGGAACAATATACTTGGGATGTCAGTTTATGTTTTGCATGACTTTTCCCTGGAACAGCAAAGGTCTGCATGGAACACTAAGTCAGTTTGGGGATTATTATTATTAAAGATGGCCTTGTGATTTCTGGCGGTTATGTTTTTCTGCAAATACACAACCGATTCATCACTAAGCTTGTCCCTTGTTATTTTGTCTTCACAGTTGCCAAGAAATTTGACCTTCCAACTTAAAAGTCTACGATGAATGGAAGACCGAAGTTGATGAGGCGTTTGAGTTTCTACTAAAGAAACAAGACCTCGGTGTGCTTGTTTGAGGGTGAGTTACTTATTAGCTTATAACTTCATATTTATCTGTACAGCTTGGTCAATCTGACATGTTTTGAATATGCAAGGCAATTGAATATATCTGAGTTTTTTAAACTTATTTAGATATTTTGAAACTCTAATGACCCATTTGAATTCAAAATGTGCAGTCTATATCCACAGCTGACTGTTTAACGTAGTTTACTTTGTCACCCAACAGTCATTTAATATTCGTTTGAGCTTAATTTTTGAAAAAGGTGACAGCCCTAACGGCCACCATCTCTGCCTTCTCCCCTAAGCTCAACTCTGCCGGTGTTAAAGCCCAGTTTACTTTCGCACCGCAAGGGTTAGACCATTAACAGTAAGACACAACACTAACAGTGTAATGCAATAACCTCTATTTGTCAAAATAACGGTCTTTAGAAATAAAGGCCTCATCACTATTTGAGGAAATATGATAGTTTTAGGTAAAAGATGAAAATATTTCAACTTGTTCAATCAAACTGAAAAACGCTTTTGACTTTAGGAGCATTATTCCAATGCAGAAGATGGGAGTGGGTATCTGGCATGGAGACTGAAATTTGTTCAGAAGGAAGCATCAGAGGGACAAAAGAAGTCTCATTCATAATACATGATGAGGGAATAATCATATAATAATAATGATATTATATATATCCTATTTTTCTTCTGGAGACATAAGTGCCTGCATAGCCAGAGTTTTCCAAGCCTTGTTTCTTATATCTTAGGACACAATATCTTATACTAACCCAGTAATTGATAAAACTTCCACCACTACAGGTGGTCCAAAAGCTGAAAGAGACGCATTCAGAGTGGAAAACTGGCTAACGACAGAAAGCCTGTGCTGCGAGGCCATTGCACTTATGAAGCATACAGCTGATGAAGCAACTGTCAAGGCGTAGATGAAGCAGACCTGTGACGGCCCAGGGCCTCTGCCGGGGATTGTCTGTCTTTCAGTGTCCCTGGGTCCTGGATCGTTGGAGAGTGACATCAAGAAGATTGGAGGCAGCTGGCCACTGCCTTCGCCTTATAAGACACGCCCCATCCAGAGGAAAGGCTGGCTTCTTCCCCTCTGACACACCTGTGCTGCAAGGTGTGTCTGGCAGCAGTGTTGCAGCAGTTGACCCTTCTGGCATTCCCTACGAGAATGCTCATTTTGTGTTGCAATTTGAAATGTCCTGGCCTTTTTGTTCTTGAAAGTATTTGTTTGGTTAGCTCCTTGCCTGAGTTTTCATGACATTTGCATGGTTCTAGAGCCGGACCATAACAGACTTTTACCTATCGCCAAAACATGGTTCATGACCCAGTGAAGTCCTCTGAACTATTCACAGCGTTTCCAAGATTCCTGGACATAGCAGGACTGGTATGTGAACATTCTACTGCCACTGTCAGGACAATTGTATTTCTGTTCTACAATAGCCTGGGTAGGGCTGTAAGATCTGTCATAACCATGGTGCTACACCATGTTTACTGTTCTGACCAATTCTATCTCGTCTGCAGATTGACCAGGATTTTGGTCTCATGTTTGGTGATGCTGCTGCTACAAAGTTCCTGGAGAGGTGGCCTACTATCTACAAGCAGAAAATCCTCAAACAAAGCCGTGGCCTCACACAGACAGCCGGTCTTCAAGACCTGGTTCAAAAGGCTGAATGCACAACAGACGTGCCAAAAGTAAAGGATCATATTTATGGAAGGGAGAATTGTTTTTGAATGAAAAATGGATTGACTGTTGGCTTGTAGTGAATATTTGTGTATGGATTTTTACTTTCAGTATGGGACTGACATGTCATCCATTTTGGTTCTTGTCCACCTTCTACCACCATCACCACATGGCCGCAAGAGACCAGGAAAACTCTCAGCCAGACAAGCCAGTGACCGTCTTGTGAAATTCATTAAGGTGAGGTTAGAGTTCAATGAAACTGGAAAAATCTTCCCTGTTCTGTCCCCTTTTCTAAACCTTTCAATCCCCTTTTTAAAATTATGGTCAAATAATGGTAAGATCATGTATGTCTGTATTAAAATAAGTTTCCACAAACTGTTTGCAAACCGTGATTAATTTTATAGCTGACTAATCGATAATCTTTTCTGTCAGACTGGGACGAGCATCATAGAAAGCCTTCAGCCATACCTGCTAGCTGTGGGGACCCAGAAGAGTCTGATTCAGAAGCACTTCATTGTGATTGACAAACATGCAATACCTTGTAAGTCTCCAGACACATTTGCCTATTTTGATGAGCTTTTCAAAGCTCATTTTGTCTTTGGTACTTCGTACAACCAGGAACTTGCAAATGTGTACAACTTCTTGCAAACCACGATTTATGAAAACGATGTTAATACCACTAAGGTAAATCCAAGGGTTGCAGAGTTAAGGGCTCGGATGCTGCATTGAGTTGATACAAAGATGTTTTGTTTTATTTGCAAAAGCCTCTAGACAAACGCCAATCCCCTGACAAAACACTTGAAGTTGATCCACGGACTTTGTTCAGGAAAGACCCTTAGTCTTAAATGTTGTCAGGCTGATTGTTCACAAGTTTATGGCACTTTTTATGGGTTTCGAAAGCATCTCAATAAAGCACATGAACCTTGTTCTGGTCCTGGTGAAGGCCCATCTACATCTGAAGATTTAGAAGCAAGTCATTTTGATGACTTGCCAGCAAGAAGTTCACCTTCTGACTCAGTCCTTCTCAAAAGGAGTCTTGCAGACAGCTGCGCTGCAACAGTAGCCGAACTTAAAGCTGCAGGCGTAGGTGACACAACCGTTAACTCTTTGGTCATTTCGATGGAAGAGATTGACGATGTCCATAATCAAGCAAAATAATCTGTGAAGAAGTGTCTCTTTACAGGAGCCTATCAAAAGTGACGAGCAAAATTGATCAGTGTTTTGAAAAAATTGAAAATCCCTATGGTGTATTAAATTCTGAGAGTAAAAGAAGGCAGTATTTTACAGAGTAGACTTAGTTGAATATGTTCTTGGTACAAGATTTGATACCCAGCGCAATCGCACCACTGGAAATTTGACATCCCTATTTGGAAAACTTTACAATTTATTCATAAACACCCTAACATAAAGGAGATAATGCAGACTTATTCAAGTTCAGGAGAAAATCTTCATGACTTGTGTGATGGAGATCTTTTTTTAAGGCAAGGCAAGTTTATTTGTACAGAACATTTCAACAAGGTAATTCAAAGTGCTTCATATAAAAGCATCAAAACATAAGGCAAAAGGAGATTTAAAAACAATTAAGTCATTGAAACACTAAAAAGCAGTGTAAGAAATAAAATGCAGAAATTTATTCATATCCTTGAATCTGGTTTAATTAAAGGCAGCAGCAAACAAAAGTCTTCAATCTGGATTTAAAGGAGCCGAGTGTCTCAGCAGACCTGCAGCTTTAAGGTTCATGATCTATTTTCAAAACGGAAGCATTCAATTCAGATTTTGAAACTGCAAATCCTTTAGGATCAAAACAGGGAATACATCAATCAGGCGCAATCTATTTCACCTTGCAGAATTTTTCACCCAAGTACAACTCAAATCTGCTTAATATTAATTTGGTCGCTTATTTTCTTGCCCAAGACGTTAAAACATATGGCTTTTCTAAAATTCACTAATGCAGGGTATTCAAATACTTGAGAAGTATGGAATTGGGTCCCCTTGTATGATCAGCCAGTGTATAGAACTATTGTCCAAGTTACAGGTGACAACCTCGGTCCTCAGTCTGTTTGGTTCTGTTAAATCATACAGTGCCAGCTATTGTTGCCGCTTCTGTCTTGCTGAGAAAGAAAACTTTTCTGTTGGTCCAGGGGAGGATTAGGGACTAACATAAAACAACCCAAATGATAAACAAATAGCCCATGTACCGTAAACAATATTTATTTTGCTCGCGTACAGTTCAATATGAGTGAGTCTCAACACAGAGTTTGGCCAACAAAACTTGGCCAAACTACCTAACCTCTGAAATCAAACAAAGAAAATGGCTTCTCTAGCTTATCTAAATGTACTCGACCAAAACCAAATACAGATGGGGCACCGACCAATAAGCCTAGTGTATCGAGACTAGGGATGGGTATCGTTTGGTTTTTTTCCGATACCGGTGCTAAAACGATACCGGTGCCTAAACGGTGCCTGAACCGATACTTTTTTCTTCAAATTGAACAATAATATATTAAGTGTTTAAAGTATACTATAAATATAAATAAATACAAAACACTTCAAACTTTTTAACTTCAAACTATGAACAATATATTAACTGTTAACAGTTTACAGTATACTTAAATAAATATAAATAAATACAAAACACAGACACTGTACACACACTACAGCTTCAAACTTCAGCAATTATTTTTGCAGAAATATGAGCATATTTGCCTTCTCTGGCAAAATACGACACGTCTCATGCCATATTGGCACCGATTTTCGGTACCCAACCCTAATCGAGACACAGCAAATCAACTACGTGTTTGGCAATGTACAGGGTACCCCAGACTCCCCTACTGTCCACAAACACTAACCTGAAGTCTAGCTCTCAGCATCGACAGAAAACAATTGAAGACAAGCCCAGCTGAACTTTTTCTTCTTCTTGTTTGAGATTTATTGGCGGTTGGCAAACAATGAATTAGTGCATTACCGCCACCAACTGGTATGGAGTGTGGATCAGGCTGTCTAATAGGCTACTTATATTCAAAAGAAACAAAACAAAACAACAAGCTCATATTTTCTTAATAATATTAATTAATCGAAGATATTGAAATAATACTTGATAATTCACTTTTTGAGTTATTTTGCAAAATATCCACTATATCCAACCGTACCTTCATCTTGCCGAGGTCTCCAATCAGCTGCCCCCTTTCCTGCTCATATTTCTGACATTGTACAATTACATGCTCTATTGTTTCCTCTTGCTCACAATAGTCACATTTCCCTGTTTGATGTTTACCTATTTTTTGAAGCATACCGTTTAGGCCTGTATGACCAAATCTAAGCCTTGATATCGCCGTTTCCTCTCTCCTGTTCCTTCCTGCACATCTCATTTCTCCCACTTTCCTCTGAACTCTGTAAAACCATCGTCCTTTCCTGTCTTCTTCCCATTGCTTCTGCCACCTTTCCTTCAACCTCTGTTTAATGATACTTTTCGTTTCTGATTTACATTGTTTCTGCAACATTAGTGCAGCTATTTTTTGTGGCCTCTTTTGCAGCTTTATCTGCCATTTCATTTCCTATGACCCCAATATGTGCTGGTACCCATAGGAATATGACTGTCAGACCCATCATTTGAATTCTGTATAATGTTTGTTGTATTTCTATAAGGATGTCTGGTCTACTGTCTGAATGGCTGTTCTGTAAGCTGGCTAATGAGCTTGAGTCTGAACAAATGATTGCCCTCAATGGTCTTGTGTCCTCTATCCACTGTAGTGCGAACATTATTGCCAGCATTTCCCCTGTGTACACTGATAGTCACTCAGTGATCATTTTAATATTAAATGCATTTCCTGATGCAAATATTGTTGCATCAGGAAGTATCCACGGTGCTGTTGTTGGTAATGGGACTGTTGGACTGAAGTTTAATTTAGCTATGCCAAGTTCTCTTGCTTTCTGTGCTACTGTCCACCCAAAGCTTCTTGTCTCCCTCTTCTCCTTTTCCCAGCAAGGTTCTAACGTTTCCTGTGTTGGATGTTCTTCACTGTGTCCCTGTAGATTTGCCCAATAACTCAATGCTAACTGTGTTCTTCGTAGTTCTAGCAGCATTTCACCCATTTCCACCTGTAATGCAGACGTTGGGGTCGTTTTAAAGGCACCGGTGCATATTCTCATTGCCTGATATTGAATAATATCCAGTTTTTTAAGAGATGTGCTTGCTGCTGATCCATACAACACACAACCATAATCTAATATAGATCTAATTAATGCACTGTATATGGCTTTCAAAGCAGTTCTATCTGCCCCCCATTCACTTCCCATCAAACACCTCATATTTAATGTTTTTTACATTTATTCTCTACTTTATTAATATGTACAGCCCATGTGATCCTTTCGTCAAACCACAAACCTAAATATTTAAACTGTTTTACTCTCTCCAATTCATGATTATATAGTTTTACTTCACTACCAATTTGTCTCCTTGTAAAGAACATCGTCTGTCTTATCTACTGAGAATTTAAAATCCCATTTATATGACCACTCTTCTACCTTCAAAATGGCTCTCTGCAGTTTCTTTACTATGAATTCCACATTTCTTCCCCTCTTCCAAATTGCCCCATCATCTGCAAATAGTGACAATCCCATCCCATTTTCAATTTCACTGAACACATCTTTATCATTATGGAGAATAGTAATGGACTGACAATACTACCTTGAGGTGTTCCATTTTCAATACCAACCTTTCCAGAATAGCTCTTTCCTACTCTGACTTCCATACATCTTTTTGATAAAAAAATCCTGTATCCATCTATACATATGACCCTTAATACCCAACTTGCAAAGTCTAATTAGTAACCCTTCTCTCCACATCATATCATAGGCTTTCTCTATGTCAAAGAAGACAGCCACAACACTTTCCTTGTTTACCTGTGCTTTCCTAATTTCATGTTCTAAACTTAAAGCTGGATCTAATGTACTTCTCCCTTTCCTGAAAGCCCAGCTGAACTCCTGAGTCTTCCTGCTTTTATCTTCGGCTCCCCATCTGACGATTGGCCAGCCTGCAGTTGGTGCAACCCACCGAGCAGCACGACCGGCACCCCACAGGTGGAACCCAATCAACTGATTGACACCTGTTAGGAACATGAGAGAGAGCGAAAGAAAGAAGAGCAGGAGGGGAGAAAACCCAACACGTAACAACAGAGTTTAATGAAGATTCACCCAAGATAGTTATGCGAACTTGCGCACTGCACTCCATGCGGAACATTGACAAAAGATGGCGACAAATCCCAGTCTTCCCTATGCGATGGGCGTTAAACGTTGCATTTTAAATTCCTTGCAATATTTCAATACATGTGAAAACTTCTCTGTCGATATTGTGCACAATATCTTGGAGGGACTGGCACAATATGAAATGAAACTGCTATTACTGCACTTGATGGATAAGTACACAACATCAGAAGAAATAGACAGGAGAATTAAGAGTTTTAACTATGGCTATATGGAGCAAAACAACAAACCTACAGTCGAGTTAGGAGAGGACTCAAATGACTTGGGGTTGAATGCAATCCAATCCTGGTGTTTACTTCGCAATCTACCACTTATCTTTGGAGACTTAGTTTGTCCAAATAATCAACACTGGTATTTGCTACTGCGTTTGCTTCAAATTGTAAACATTGTATCTTCACCAAAGTTATCAAAGGTTATTACTATTTTTTTGAAACACTTAATCGCAGAACAGCACAGGTTGTTCAAGCATTTGTTTCCAAACAAAAGGCTGCTACCAAAACTTCATGTTATGGTGCATTCCCTGTGTATTCTTAAAATTGGACCACTTTTGCATAGCTGGTGCATGCGCTATGAAGCAAAGCATCATTTTTTTAAGAAACAATTAAAAAGCTTAAATGTCACTAAAACTTTGGCTAAGAAACACCAAGGCAAGGCAAGTTTATTAGTATAGCACATTTCAACAACAAGGTAATTCAAAGTGCTTCACATAAAACCATTAAAAGCATCAAAACATAAGGCAAAAGAAAAGGAGATTTAAAAACAATTAAGAACATTCATTGAAACATTAAAAAACAGTGTAAGAAATAAAATACAGTAGTAAAATGCAGGAAATTGATTAATATATTAATTGAATCTGGTTCAATTAAAGGCAGCAGCAAACAGAAAAGTCTTCAATCTTGATGTAAAGGAGCTGAGGGTCTCAGCAGACCTGCAGCTTTCTGGGACTTTGTTCCAGATATGTGGAGCAGAAACACTGAACGCTGCTTCTCCATGTTTAGTTCTGACTCTGGGAACAGAAAGTAGACCGGTCCCAGATGACCTAAGGCAGGGGTGTCAAACTCATTTTCACTCTGGGCCACATCAGCATCACGGTCGCCCTCAAAGGGCCGGTTGTAACTGTAAGACTGTAGAAATATAACTACTCCTAACGTATTGTTAAATAACTCTCTCTGCATTTGATTATTGTTTATTCAAGTATAAAAATATTATACATGCAGTTATATAAATGTAAAATGATATTTAAGCACATTTCTGTTATTATAACATAAATCATTTTAATTTAGGGTTAAGAAACCCACATTACTCTATCAAAGTTCAAACTTTTAAAGAAAATAACAAAGTCAAATATCATCAAACACAAGTTATTACATTAACTTTGTTCAAAGCTATTTTTGTCACCTCTCTGCATCACCAATGTCCCCGTCGTCGTCCCGTGCATGGCAGCTACATCCAAGAGCTCCTCACTGAGAGCCAGGTCTTATAAACATGGATAGATGCTCTGTGTCCGTGTTGTCTGTGCTTTCATCAACAGCTAATGAAGAAGACGAGTACCTGCTCGTCTCTTAGCTAGCTGTGTTGTTAGATTGCTGCTAATTCCTGAACTCGGTCTGCGATGGTGTTTCTTCACAAACTGACATTTGTTAGTCTGTATCTGGTCGGAGCTCACCTGCTCACATACCTTTAGCATGCACTGGGCTGTAGCTTTTGTAAATATATTCTGCTGTGATTGCAGTCTGCCTTTTAATTCTTGGACAATTTGATGTTTTTCTTGGAGGCTAAATTTAGCTCCGTGTTTGGTGTCCAAATGCCGACGTGAATTGTATCCTTCATCACCGACACGCATCATAACACAGAAGACAGACCGTTTGTTCTCCTTGAAGCACAGACATGTATTCTCTTTCCCATCTTAAATTACATTTTCTTCCCTCTGCATCAATTTTTCTCTTCGTGGACATTTTGGGATTATTTGTCGATCTTTTTCAACTCAATCACTTGTTGGAAAACCGCTTTATGGGCTGTTCCCTCTCCTGTCCACCTCAGTGATAGTTTTAAGAATTTCAACTTTCTATTTCAGAATTTCGACAATGGGGATACTTTTATTTTCAAGGCTAACTTTAAATTTGTTTTCCAAAATGAAAAAAAATGAAAAATTTGTAATTTATTTATTTTTTTTGCTGGTCAATTGCAATTCGCGGGCCGCATAAAATGACGTGGCGGGCCGGATTAGGCCCGCGGGCCTTGAGTTTGACACATGTGACCTAAGGAGTCGGGATGGTTCATAAGGTAGCAGCAGATCAGAGATGTATTTTGGTCCTAAACCATTCAGTGCGTTATAAATCAACAGCAGGATTTTAAAGTAAATTCTTTGTTGGACAGAAAGCCAGTGCAAAGACCTCATAACTGGAGTGATGTGATCCACCCTCCTGGTCTTAGTGAGGACTTGAGCTGCAGCGTTCTGAATCAGCTGCAGCTTTCTGACAGACTTTTTACAGAGACCTGTAAACACACCGTTACAGTAGTCCAGTCTGCTGAAGATAAATGCATGGACAAGTTTTTCCAAATCCTGTTGAGACATAAGTCCTCTAATCCTTGATATATTATTCAGGTGATAGTAGGCTGATTTTGTAATTGTCTTGATATGGCTGTTCAGGTTGAGGTCTGAATCCATAACTACACCTAGATTTCTGGCTTGGTTTGTGGGTTTTAAGCTGAGTGGTGATTGAAGCTGAGCGGTGATTTTCAATCGTTCGTCCTTGGTACCAAAAACAATTACTTCTGTTTTATCTTTGTTTAATTGAAGAACATTCTGGCACATCCAGTTGTTGATTTGTTCAATGCAGTTACCCAGTCCCTTTATGGTATTATAGTCCCCTGGTGACATAGTTATGTAGATTTGTGTGTCGTCTGCATAATTATGATAACACACTTTGTTGTTTTCCATAATCTGAGCTAGTGGAAGCATGTAGATGTTGAACAGAAGAGGCCCCAGTATTGAACCTTGGGGAACACCACATGTCATTTTAGTCAGCTCTGATGTGTAATTAGCTACAGACACAAAGTATTCTCGGTCCTTCAAGTAGGATTCAAACCAGTTAAGTGCTGTGCCAGAAAGTCCCACCCAGATTTTTAGTCTTTCTAGAAGTATGGCATGGTCGACCGTGTCGAATGCAGCACTGAGATCCAGTAATACTAAGACTGAACTTCTGCCATTGTCTGTGTTTAAGTGGATGTCGTTGAAAACCTTAACAAGAGCAGTTTCAGTACTGTGGTGCTGTCGAAAGCCTGACTGGAAAACATCAAAGCAGTTATTTACGGCCAAGAAGTTGTTCAGCTGTTGGAAAACCACTTTTTTCAATTATTTTACTTAAAAATGGGAGGTTTGATATTGGCCTATACTTTTTCATTGTTGCGGAGTCTAAACTAGCCTTCTTTAGGAGTGGTTTAATAACTGCAGTTTTAGGGCTTGTGGGAAGACACCTGAGAGAAGGGATGTGTTTACAATTTGCAAAAGATCAGTGGTCATGCAGTTTGAAATATTTATGAAAAAGTGTGTTGGTAGAATATCCAAGCAGCAGGAGGATGACTTCAGATGTTGTATCATGTCTTCCAGGCTTCTACGGTCGATTGAATGAAATTGTGTCATGACATGTGAATGGATGTTATTCAGAGAAGGGGACAACACATATCCTGTGGTTGGTGTGGAGGCACTGACTGCTTGTCTAATTTTCTGAATTTTGTCAGTAAAAAAGGAGGCAAATTGATTGCATGCCCAGGTGGATTGGAGCTCAGCAGCTACCGACACTGGAGGGTTTGTTAGCCTGTCGATGGTAGCAAATAAGGCGCGTGTATTGTTATTGTTTTTGGTTATGATGTCAGAGAAGGAGTGCCTTGCATTTCTAAGTTCCAAATTATAATTGCGAAGTCTCTCTTTATAGATGTCACAGTGAACCTGGAGATTAGTTTTTCGCCACCTGCGCTCAGCTTTCCGACACTCGTTTCTCTATTTTGACCAGCGTAGCATTTCTCCAAGGAGATCTTTGCTTACCCGAGACAACCTTCACTTTAGTGGGTGCAATGGCATCAATAATATTTTTAACTTTAAAATTGAAGCCATCTACAAGCTCATTGACTGAGATGCAAGAGAGCGTTGGTGTGGAGGAGAACTTCTGAATAAATGGTTCACTGGTGTTTTCAGAGATGTAACACTTTGTCACAACCTTGGTTTGGACATTTGTGTGCAAGGAGATTGCACTCTCAAAGAAAACACAGAAATGATCAGAGAGTGCAACATCAGTTACAGCGACCTTGGAAATGTTTACACCTTTGGTGATGATTAGGTCCAGAGTGTGACCCCTGTTGTGGGTGGGTCCTGTCACATGCTGAGTCAGATCACAGTTATCAAGGACACCACATAGTTCTATAGACCCTCTGTCCTGGGGATTATCAACATGGATATTAAAATCACCAACAATAACAACACAGTAAAAATCAATACAGATTATAGACAGCAGTTCAGTAAACTCATCAAAGAAGGTTGCACACTATTTAGGCGGTCTGTAAATGTTTAGGAATAAAGCTTGAGTGGAATTCAGAGCCACATATTCAAAAGAACTAAAATGACCAAAGGACTTCTGCTTGCATTGAAGAGAATCATTAAATAAAATAGCAACTCCACCTCCTTTCTTATGTGCTCTTGTTTCACTCATGAAACTGAAGTTGTGAGGTGTTGATTCAATAAGAACAGCTGCACTGTTATCTTGATTTAACCATGTTTCAGTTAAAAACAAAATGTCTAGTTTGTGCCTAACAATAAAATCATGGATTAAAAATGTTTTTCCTGACAGAGACCTGACATTTAATAAAGCTAAGTTTAATGTGGTTAAAGCTTTCTTTGCCAAATTTATTTGGACAGGCTGACGAGGAATGTATGTTAAGTTTGATAAGTTTGCAGGTTTACTATTGTTTCTTCGCAGCCTCACCTTTCTTTTTCTATAAACTAGCAGAACAGGAATTGAGATGGCTAGCTGCATACAGGGCCCTGACTTTTCCTGGAGAGAGTCATTGGTGTCATTAGCCTTGTAGCCTGGACCCAGAAGATATCAATCATAGCATCCAAGATAGTGGCTCACATCACTCCAGCTCCGAGTCCTCCGCACCGGCCTGCCCTGCCTTTATCAGGTAGGGGAGACAGAGGATGGTTGTGGAGCCGAGGTGGAGGTGGGGGAAGGGCAGGGTGCTTTAACTTTGCCGATTGTGTCAAAACTGGCTGAGGACTAGGAGCCAGTTTTGGGGGTGGGGCTGGAGCTGTCTGTCGAGGAGTGGGGCGAGGAGTGTGTTTGGTTCCAGCAATGACCAGCTCTTTCATGTGGTCAGTGAACTCCAGGTGGGGGGAGGATGGGGCGAGTATGAGAGAGGAAAGGGACCTGGGTGGAGTTTGGGGGGTGGAAGTAGGTGCTGGGGAGGGAGGTAAAGACTCCTCGTCTCAGAAGGGTGGGGAAAGTGGGAGATCGGAGGCGGTCCCTGATGATGAGGTTGGAGACTCCTCCTTTTGGCTGTCGCTAGGCGGGGGCATCCTTCCCGTAAGGTCTCCATGGCGATGCTGTGTGGTTATCTCTTGTTTAGAGTCCTCTTGTGTCTTATCCTTGGCAGTAGGAACAGACGGGTGACGCAGGGACAAAAATAGGTTAGAGGTAAACAGTTTTACCCCTGACTTGTTCAAACAAACTCCATGTGCCTTAAAAAGATGTCTGCGCTCCCAGAAAAGGTAGAAATTGTTGATAAAATGTACTGAATGGTCAGTACATGCAGTTGACAGCTATTTGTTCAGTGCAAACAGCCTGCTGAATCCTTCATCTCCTCCTCTGACTGGTGGAAGAGGGCCACTGATAAACACCTCAGCCTTGACAGAGCTGACTGTGTTTAACAGATCAATAAAGTCTCGCTTCAGAACTTCAGACTGTTGTTTCACAATATCACAGCTTCCTGTATGCACGATGATGTTTTTCACCGTGGGATAGTCAGCCACGATGTCCAGGATTTTGTCTCTCATGTTAGAGACCATATCTTTCGGAAAGCAGAGTATTTTGGTATTCTTGCTGCACAGTGTTCTGACATCTTTTACAGCATAGTCACCAACAATCAGAGTCTCAGGCCCAGTCATTAGCTTTGCCTGCGGCCTTTTACTCTCACATTTACTCTCAGTTCTTACCCTGCTTTGAGGAGATAGCTGCTTATCCAGGTCATCAGATGGAGATTTAGGATCCTGCGTGTGTCACCAAAATCAAATAGCATACAGGTGGCAGACATTTGATCCCAACGGAGTGATAATTGGTCCAGGTAAAATGGTAGCTTTACATGTGCTAGACTGGGGCTGTGAGATAGCTGAGACTATTCGGGTACCAATCGACACCAAGGTTTTAAATCAGGGGTCTCAAACTCGCGGCCCGCGGGCCAATTGCGGCCCGCGAGCCGATATTGTGCGGCCCCCTACCTAACATAAAAGTGTAATGTTAATGCGGCCCGCGCATTTTTCTCACGCGCACCTTTTCCTCACGCGCACCTTTTTGCCGAGTTGTTGCGCGAGTCGTTGTGGGCGTTTTATATTTACAACGTGAATTAGAGAAAATCGTCACTTGGTTGAAACGTGATTCAGGAGTGACACCAAGTGGAAGGAAAATATATCTCACCCAGTCCCAGTCATGTCTTTCTCAAAACCTGCCGTGAAGAGAAAAGTTGGCGTAGAGCACAGACAATTCCAGGAAAAGTGGGAGATGGAATATTTTTTTTGTTGAGCACCGGGGCACTCCGACGGCACTCCAAGGCGGGAAAGCCATTCAAAGAAGGCGAGTTCATAAAAATGTGCATGTTACAGGCTGCAAGTATAGTCTGTCCGGAAAAAAGAGTCAGTTTAGCAACATCAGCCTTTCAGCCAACACAGTGGCAGAGCGCATTTCTGACCTGTCAGGTAACATATATGATCAACTGCGGGAGAAAGCCAAACATTTCCGTGCATTCTCAGTTGCTCTTGATGAGAGCACAGACATCACTGACACTGCGCAGCTCAGAATGTATGTCCGCGGAGTTGATGACAGTTTTGAAGTGATGGAGGAGTTGCTCACAGTGATTCCAATGCATGGCCAGACCACCGCTCAGGAGATATTCAGCCAGCTGTGTGATGCCATTGTGGATGCCGGTTTAACATGGAAGAGGTTTGCTGGAATAACAACCGACGGAGCACCATCAATGACAGGGAGGAAAAATGGACTGGTGGCACTTGTTCAAAGAAAACTGGAAGAGGAGGGTGTGGAGGAGGCCATTGCTCTGCACTGCATTATCCATCAGCAGGCCCTTTGCAGCAAATGCCTGAAGACAATGTGATGTCTGTTGTTGTGAAATGCATCAACCATATTAGATCCAGGGGCTTAAAGCACCGGCAGTTCCGCGCCTTTTTAGAGGAAATAGAGTCAGCATATGAGGATGTCCTCTACTTCACCGAGATACGTTGGCTCAGCAGGGGAAACGCCTTGAAGAGGTTCTTTGAGTTGAGAGCAGAAGTGAAAGCCTTCATGGAGAAGGATGGGATGGCTGTTCCTGTGCTAAGTGATCCCAAATGGCTCATGGACTTAGCTTTTCTTGTTGACATCACACAGGAGCTGAATGTACTGAACAAGAAGTTACAAGGCCAAGGGCAGCTTGTCAGTGCTGCCTATGACAACGTCAGAGCATTCTCCACAAAACTTGTGTTATGGAAAGCCCAGCTCTCTCAGACAAACTTCTGCCATTTCCCAACATGCCACTCATGGGTGCGGGCACACCATTCAGTGGTGAGAAGTATGCTGATGCCATTGTAAAGCTACAGGAGGAATTTGATCACAGGTTTGCAGACTTCAAGACACACAGAGCCACTTTTCAAATTTTTGCTGACCCCTTCTCCTTTGATGTGCAAGATGCCCCTCCTGTGCTTCAAATGGAGCTCATTGACCTGCAGTGCAATTCTGAACTCAAAGCCAAGTTCAGGGAGGTGAGTGGAATAGCAGACAAGCATGGACAATTTTTGAGAGAATTGCCCCCCACCTTCCCTGAGCTTTCCAGGATGTTCAAGCGGACCATGTGCCTTTTTGGGAGCACATATCTGTGTGAAAAGCTGTTCTCAACCATGAACTTTAATAAGTCAAAGTACAGGTCCAAACTTACTGATGAGCATCTTCAAGCCATACTGAGGGTCTCAACTGCTTCCTCCCTCAAGCCAAATGTGGCTGAGCTGTGTGAGAGGAAGCGCTGCCAGGTCTCTGGTAGCAAGGAGTAGGCAAGAAAAGATATGTTCTGAAGAACCCGTTCACGCTCTGAAGAACCCGTTCACGCTCTGAAGAACACGTTCACGCTCTGAAGAACCCATTCATGTTCTGAAGAACCCATTCATGTTCTGAACTGTTATTAATGAAGATTGGATCAGTTGTACTTTTTTTTGGAATACTTGATGCGGCCCAGCCTCACCCAGACTCTACCTCCAGCAGCCCCCAGGTAAGTTGAGTTTGAGACCCGTTTTAAATGTTAGATGGGCCAAACACCATGGAAATATGTATCAGCCAGGTCTAGTTGTTTGTCTCAAAGTCAATTGTGAGATGCCAGTTTTTCACAAAATCCACCATGTTGTTGGTTATTGTTGGATACAGTGTGTCTTGATGAGCATTTTAATACATATAAAGTTGTGTGTACAAAAGAGGGACCTCATGTAGTTAATGTGAAAGAGCTTTTCTGTTACAATGCATTTGATATACAAATGTCATACAGGTGTGATGATGCACGTTTGTTTATTGTGCCATACTGTTTCCTGTGATGTAGTATTCACGAGTGAAAAGGCAAAAAATGTTATTTTTCATTTTACAAAGGTCCAATTTATTTTCTTAAAATGTATTCTGTAAAATATCTGTTTTGATGTATTGCACATTTATTACATATTTTTTCAAAATAATAAAGTGTGCTTTGTTAAATACTGATATCTGATTTGTTTAATTTGTTGGGTTTAAACCTGTGAGAACTTCCAGAGTAAGTTCTCACAGGTTGTAATCATAATTTAAGTCTATATCGAGTGAAATTCAATTCCTCTAAATCAACAGGGGGTCCGCGGAGGTACTGCAGGGGGTCCGCGAAATTTTTGGTTGATTAGACAATTTTTAAAAAAAAATAATAATAATATTTTTGTTTTTCTCTAAACATTAATCTGTCTATTATTTTAATAGTTCAGTATTGTATGAAAGATAACAGGTATGTTTATGCATGGCAGTGGCACTAATAGGCACCAATTTGAATAGCTTGTATGCATGATTATCATGCAATTGACAGACAATGTTGATATTGGCATTGGTATCAGCTGACAAGGTATGATTATAAATGGCAGTGGCTCGGCCACCCTCCTCACTGTACCTTGCACATGTTTAAAATAAAAACATGAATATATGAACCTGTGTATTTGAATAGCTTAGTATTGAATGCACAATAAAGAGGTATGTTTATATATGGCACTAGGCCCATTTAATATAAAACACAATTTTATACAATATATATAGTCGGGGGTCCCTGCTCCATCTCTCTATCATTTTGGGGGTCCTTGGCCTGAAAAACGTTGAAGACCCCTGCTCTAAGTGGAGTAAAATATAACTCTAAATGCTAAATGAAGTGAAATGGCAGTAGAGTTGTTTTCATTTTATGCTACATAGAGTAAATTATCATCATGTAGAGTTAAACATAAACACTGAAGAAAGTAAAAAATACTCTGAATTATTAACTCTGAGGCAAGAGTAGATTTGACTCTATTTGACTTGGACCAAATGATATATTTTTTGGAGTAAAGTTTTCAATTTGAGTAAAATGTTCTCTTGTTTACTCGTGTAAGGAACTTAAAAGACTATCGAGGCTAAACTGTTTGTATGTCATAACCACAGGGTAGAAGATTACTTAGATCAGACTTAGACAGATGGAGAGATAGAGAGAGCAGACCAGGCAATAATTAGTTGAACAGCGAATGAGCATTAAGTGTATATAAGAAGTGGACGTCCCCCATTGGTTTGTGAAGACCCTGCAGCCTGGGAATAACCTGCAGATAATCACGTTTGGAACCTTTAAATGATGCCTGTTTTCAAAAGTAATCTTTGAACCATTTACATACGGGTAGTGCAATTCGCTAAAAACCCTCTAAAAGGCACACCCATCTCTGTCATGGTCAGTAGGGTTTTATAATAACTAAATGTATACGTATCCTACATAAATTATCCAAAAAAGTCAATCAAATTAATCATTTCCTATTTACTTTGGTATTTCTTTGTCACAGATTTCTTTGTCACAGATTTGATATGATTGCTGGGAAATATGTGCGTTCATGTTGGTGTTAATACAATACCCTAAGCAGATTGCTGGTAAATATATATACAGTATATATGTAAATATGGTCAGAAAATAACAAAGAGACTCCACAGTTGAACTGATCCATCTCTCCAGAGTCAGAACTGAAATGTTTAAAAATGTTCTTTGGAGAATCAACATGATTTCAGTCCTGTACAGAATAAACGTGCTGGTTCTGAAAAAGGCTTTCTCTTTTCCCCTCCTAACCCTCCAGAGACAGCAAAGTGAAAAAGCACAGCACCCATGTAGACCAAATCATCTTGTCATATTGATTTAGCAGCCTTTTACTTTGGTGAATGCTAAAAGCTCAGGAATAGAATCCAGGCTGCATCCGTCACAGGGCGCATAAGCTTGTTTTCTCTTTCCAACATGTCCTGTGTCAACAATACTCCGACATCCACCATGACTGAGCAGTTTACATTTTCCTTCCGACCAAGATCAGTTCATAGGAAAAAGAATGGGGATATATCGTATCAGGACATCCAGTCTCTGAACAACAATACGTAACAATATTGTTTCGCTTGCTTCGGCACTATTATTGCATGTCATTCAAGTAACACTTTGGTGTGAAAGCGACGTCTTAGCAATAAACATATACTACAACAAAAAAAACAACAAAAAACTATTTACATACTATTTACAAATTTCCCCCTGGGGATGAATAAAGTATCTATCTATCTATCTAATCACATGCTGTGATTATTTTGGTGATTTTTTTTTGCATTTCATTTACACCTTCGATAGAGCATACATAAAAATAAGAGACAAGAGCTGCGATTAATCAAGCTTGAAAATGTATAAATTACTATTTTTCAAACAAAGATGCCAAATATGATCTGATTCCAGCTTTAACAGACTTAATTACTTTAAAGGCATTTCTAAGGCTCTATCAAACAACAAAAATCTAATATTATTAATTACTGGAATGTTTTTCTTGCTCATCTGAGGCCCCTTCTCGTTTGCTGACAGCTGTTTGGCTGATGTTTCAGGAGGAACATGTTTGACAGTGAGTTTCGCAGAGGAGAAGTCTGCCCTGCGATCTCTAGATCAGCGGTGAAACAGTGTGGGCAGCGGATGTTCAAAGCTTCGGTCTAAAGATAAATCTGCATCGGTGGAAGACGAGACCTCCCCCACAACTCGCCCCGTGGCCATGAGCCGAGCTTGAGCAGCACCGCGCACTGTTTAAAGCTCGCAACATTTTTTTTTTTTTGCAGCTTCAAGTATCGCCCCCCTCTCTGTGACATCTGGATTCATTCATTCGATTCTCTGCAACGCAGTCAAATGAATCAGTTAAACACGGTGGCGTGTTGAGGTCCGAGCACTCCAAATTTTACTTAATGTTCACTGGTCATTCAGCAAATTACTGAGCAAGCCATTATGGACGCTGCCAAGTTCCTCTTAAGAGGAGACACTAGAGGTGAATGGGGTAAAAATGTAACTAATATATAGCACCATGACACTTCCCTAGTTGGTTTATTACGTCAAGGCAAATCTTGTCATTGTATTACAAGTTTTCTGAAATTTAAATATGCAAATGAGTCTTTTTAAATATGGGCAAATTTGCAGACATTTCACAACAGAAATGTGAACATTGGATAAAGCCCGGTTCAAAATTATTGTTTTATTCTGTTGACATATTAAGAGTCAAAGATTTTTATACAGAGGGATTTTTGCATATCTCTTTGTATCACTCCATGAATCAGAACATACTGTTAACATAAAAAGAATGTTGTATAAATCAGGCTATGAATGATGTATGATCAAACCCCTCTGTAAAAACCTTCAGAATATAGAGAGGAATGAAACTGGAAAGTTTGGTGAATGTAAGAGCTACTGAAGTGGAGATTTGTGGCTCAGAGTCTGAGAACAAACTCATTTTAAAGATATGAATTGTACAATTACATACATTTAGAAGAAACTACAGGTGAATAGGATAAAAAACAAACAAAAAACACAATGGATATCACCGGAAACTTCCCCAGTTGATTAACATTAAGAAGTTTACTGAAATGGTATGTTAAAATTTGCAAATGAGGCACTATTTAATGCTAACTTTTGGTGAATTTAGGAGAAATCTATCTATGGACATTTTGCTGCTTTGATTTGTTGGTCTAGTCAGAGAGAGACTGAGGGGAAATGACATAAAGTTAAATTTGACACCATGTAGTCTGTACTGACAATGCAATGTAAACGCATACATGTGACTATGCTACGCTCCGAGCAATTGATGTAGTGTTAAATGGTAAAGACCACTTATTGTGAGTGGTGGGTGAGATGAGGTGGATTGTTCAAACGAAACTGAGGACTTTCAATTGAGAGACCGGCGTTTGTGTCCCAAAGTGTTGTTGAGTTATTTTGTTGAACTTATGTTACGTTGTGCTTGGTTTATATACTTACTCTAAGCCCAATCGTAATGTTTTTTCTGAACCTAACCAAGTGGTTTGGTTGCTTAAAACTAACTGAATTGTTACGCCTTCCCATGAGATCAGGTTGCTTCTTGCTGTGTTTTTGTGTGCTTACAGCTCGTGTGTCTGGCTGAATTTCAGTATATAAGTTCAATACATAAAAATACAGTCCGAGGACGTCTGTGAGCTAGTTTTTATGCTGCTGCTGTCCTCTACTTTGTCTTTTCTGTAAGTCAGTGACATGTGTAAGTGTGGGGAAAGAGAAAAATAGTAAAAAAAGACAGAGAGACAAAAGGTTGGGGAAACAGTTTAGGCCTGCGAAAAGGACAGATCATCTAGGGGCAGATGAGTAATCCCTCCAGCGTGCTCAGTATTCTCTTTATTATTATTATTATCTGGTAATGCACGAGGCTCCGGGACACCACGCATCCGTGCTGCCATGCCAGATCCAGGCTGTCTAAGCCTTTGAGATTAACGGCTCCTGTTCTCAGAGTATCCTTGTATTCACAATAAATCATGATGGACTAAATGATGGTTCGTTGCTCCTCATTTTTTGTGTGTCTTTCCACGAAAGCATGCAATACGTATCAATTTCCGCTAGTTATATGCATACGGTCTTTTCAAAATGAACTTCTGTCTTCACTGGAAACTCAGTTAGGTTTAGGCAACCAAACTAATTAGTTATGTTTAAGAAAAGATTGTTGTGACAAAAACATCGACATTGACTTCTCATTTCACACAGGGAACAAACATCGGTCTCCTGGTTGAAAGATCACTGGTTGTTGGACCCATCCACCTCTCCAGCACCCGTTGTGTGATTTAGCTTTAGCTTTATACTTCCGTGTTCAAGGTCACGTGAATAACATACCAAAAGTTTTGGTGGGATTTCTACGAATTAAGGCCCATTATTTTTTGTTGGTATTGTTCCGAATGCTGGATGAGATAAAGTTGGAAAAATGTCTTTGGTAAAAACATTGGCCTAAGATGCGCTCAACAGAATTAATTGCTACATAGGAAAGCGTAATGCAATCACTTGAGAAAATACATATTTGCTGTGTTTTTCTGAATTAGCAAGAGCATTTTTCTCCGTCATTTTGAGAAAAAGTTTTCATTGCAAAAAATAAATCTGCTCTGATTGACAAACGCTTTTTCTCATAAAACCGAATGAACAACGAGGGAATAAACAATGCTGAAATGCAACATATTTGCTGCAAATATTATATTATGTCCAGGGCTTTTATTGTGAAAGGTGAGAACTGAAGTAGTCTGGTCTTTGCCGCCTTTAATAATAAGTTTGTCTCAGTCTGGACCACGGAGTTTCCATGATGTTTCATAAATTTATTCGTGGCGCAAAAGCTCGGAAAAATCGCCCTTGTTTGGAAAAAAAAGTAGGCTGCTTTTTTGCTGATTATTATTTGTGTTCTGTGTGAAAGTGTTCTGAGCTAATACAACAGGTCCAAAACATGTATTAACACGGGAATTAATCGCTCGGAAAAAAACTCCCCCTGTGTGGTAAAGGCCTTTATCCCACTGTGACAGGTCTAAACTAGCTGAAAGATAATTTAGGACAACTAAGTATTCAGTACAAGCATGTTTTTTCTATGGTACTTAGGAGAGGAATCCAATCCACTCTTGGCAGTCTCCATCCTCCTTTCTTTGTTGACAAAGAGTTTAATCCTGCCGTTAAATCCCAACTCATCAATCCGTTTCTCCTCCTTCAGCCATTGAGTGTCAAAAAAAACAAAGCTAGCTAAAAAATAAAATAATCTACACCAAGCAAAATGCAAAAAATAAAATAATTTCTTCCATATCTTTCAATTTGAACTCTTACTACTCCGACTAAGCCTCTGCTTAGGTTTCGTTTTCCAATAGTCAAGTGCACGCCCACTGACCAATCACAGCACACGCTGCACCTCATTACAGAGCTGCACCTGAAAACTGAGCTGTGTGTTAATGCTGACGTAGTTGTAGACCAGCTAGCAGGCTCTGACATGTCAAAGAATACGCCCAACATGTCAAACTAAAGATCTGATTGGTTGAAGACTATGACAATCAACAATATCGTCCCCATTCACTTAAACTGCACATGGATTCACTTGTGAGTCTGCAGGCCTGGGGCCTCTCTTCTTACCTAGAGACACAGAGGTGAAATCTGATTGGATAAAAGCTCTACTTAAAACAAGCTGCACTGGAAGCAGAGCAACTGAGGAAGACAGTAGCTGTGCAATGAGAACATAAGATAATGGGGAAAATATTTATATAAGTTATAATACATGTAGTGTATTTAAGAAAAATTATAAAATTATAAAATAGCTATAACTTTGTGATTCTGTTTAGGCCAGCAGAGAAGGCCCTGACGGCCCACCACTGCTTTATCCATTTATATACGTACATATATTCCTGTTTCTGTTCAGAAGTTGTATCTGCTTTCTGCATTTCCAACCAGAAAGAAGAAATATCTTTGAAACACACCACAGGGGGGGAAGTTGGGAGTAACCATGCCGTTGCGCTGTGGTGAGATTTTTTTTTAAGGTTTTGTAGTCAAAGTCAACATGAAATTCAGACAAAGAAACACGCTTACCCTCCCCCTCCCTACCCCTAGACCGTAGAAGCACGATTGAGTCGAGGTCTTTTTATTTTGTTCTGTTGCTTTTGTTTTGCTGAGCAGACAGGGAGAAATCCCATTTCAAATTAAAATTGAATGACCCCCTCAAGCCTTGCAACATGCGGGCGCACACACACACACACACACACACACACATACACACAGTTTGGATAGTGCTTCAGTTGCAGCAAAGCTCCAGGGCCTACAGTGAGTGATACATGGGGCTCGAGTGTGTTTTTTTTTGTGTGTGTGTGTGTGTGTGTGTGTGTGTGTACTGCTACTGATGTGAAACTCAGGGCAGATTTGGGATATGAAGTATGGAGAAACAAATAACCTGCCGGGCAGAGCGCATGGAGAGTCCGTGCTGACGTGACTGAAAAGTAGAACCGCGGGTCAGGCTGGGCTGTGGAGCGTTATGCAGCGTACGTGTGCAGCTACGAGACGCTCATGGGTAGCTGAAGGTGATAAATATTTAATTCTGATCGTTTGACTGAGATTAGATTTGAAACCCGGGTTGCCTACTTTCTCATTAGATTTGATGAAGTGAATTTTGTCCAGCTGACTTAATGAGTTTAAAGAGTCCTGAACCTCTCTGTTCTGATCCGCAAAGTCATTGGCAGTTTTTCGTTCCCTTCCTTTGAAAAACCAAGTCGCTGTTTTCAATCTACGATTACATTATGCTCCTGTTTAATACTGTAATCAAATGTTGTTGTGCTTCTACCACTAATAAAACTCCCATTACTCATACAGTGATGAACAGTTATGGATGCACAAAATTTACATTTTTTTAACAATGCCCAATCACTTTCTTACATGTTCGTTTTGGTTGTCACTGTACGCACTCACACATTTCACAAACCTGCATGGTTATGTATGTGTTACACATCCCGGTCATGCGACCCTGGAAACAATTCACCTTGTGAAAATATTGAATGAGCAGACAGGACGATGTTATGCTGTGTTCACACCAAACGCAATGCAAATTATTTGCGCCGCGTTAATCGCGTCATCCGTGCCGCCGGTCTCACCGGGGACCATTTGTGTTCATTCGCGTGAATCACGCTGGACGTGCCGGAGAGGGGGCGTGGCTTATCGCCCTGGAAGTCGTTCAACTGTCTGCCATCAACCATGAAAAAAATAACCTATATTTCTTCTTGGTACGTGTTGTGGAAGTCCCAGATATCCCGGGAAGCTAAACGCCGTCATGTCTGGGTTCATAACATAGTCCAGAGGAGCTCTACGGATTTTATCGAGCTGTATTCAGTGTGTCTAGCGAGCCACACGTCGGCTGGTTTACTACAGCTGTATGAACCCCAAATAAACAAATTTGGCTGCGATTTAACTGCAATAAACCAAAAATGAATGCCGAAATAACTATGTAATGACGCCAATTTGTAAAAAGTCTGAATTTATGTTTTGTTAGTTCTCTTTAAAATACTTGTTTTCTCAATGGAGCTTGGATCGATCGGTGCTAGGCTAAGCTAACATTGTAGCAGCTCCATCAACACTCACAATAACGTCATCTAGACTTAAATACTGCAGCGGCTTTTTCATTGTTTGTACCATATGGTTTACACACACACATACATATATACACATAGTTTGGTCCGGTCTCTACTAATATGAAGTATCGTAGAACTCTGGGTGAACACAGACGGCTACAGTATTTATTTCCTGATTCAACAACGGCAGGACGTCAGTGATGACAGGAGAAACATCTCAATGCTGATAGTCTATTGCGCCGCAGCGTCACGCCATTTTTTCGCCGAAGTTGAAAAATTTCAACTCACGCGTTTGGGGCATTAGTGGCGTTTTAGCGATTGACGCGAATTTGCGTCACTCCAGTCTCATCGCGTCTGTGCATAGACTTTGTATGTAATCTACTCGCGCGAATAATTCGCGCCGCGTTTGGTGTGAACACAGCATTAGGCTGTTGCTGCATGGACTCCTCGTGGCAGAATTTTATTTGTATTTTCAGACTTTTTCAAAAATAACAACATGAAAATACATTAACTCTCTCACATGTTGCTGTATGCATCTCTAAGCTTTAACCAGGTGCAAATCTAACAAGTCAACAAGCATACTTATTTAAGTAAATTCAGTCAAAAGGTGGTGGAACTCAATGTGCAGTATAATTCTGATTCCCGGGGCCCTTGGGCTTTCAGCCCAATTAAGTAAGGAGCCAAGATACACAAAGCTGGCAAAGCAAACTTGTTAACAGGCCAATGATGGTGGACCTACGTATGTCGTAGGTCGCTGGCCTACAGTTCAGAGGCACACAACTGGTTAAAACACAACTCTAAACTTACTTACAAGCCCTCTGAAAATGCGTACGTGTTTATGTTTGTTTTTATACATGACTCTAACCTGATAAAAGGATTAAATGAATAGACAGGATGATGTTAGGCTGTTGCTGCATCGACTGCTCGCAGCAGACTGACAGTAGAGCCAACCAGTGTTGCCAACTCCTCAGTAAGGAAAGTAGCTATTGGCTGTCCTAAAAGTCGCTAGAAGTCGTTAAATGAGTCGTTAATTTGCATAATTGTAATGAGCGCTGTAGGAGAGAGGCGGGAACAGCGGCGGCTTTGCGCAAGCGCGATTAATTTGCAGTCTGGACACAGAGTGTGGGTCTCCTCTTTCTGCAGCTGGGACTGCTGCGCGAGGGGCTACTGTGAGACTAACTGCCTTTGAGTGCTTTGGGGCGGCGGAGGGGCTCACGGCAGCTCCCGCGTGCCGAATGGTAGGTGCTTTCACGCCAGAGTCAAAACACCAGAAAAGTCTCCAACAACACCAGAAAAAGTAGCTAGATTTGTCGCTTGTAGCTTTTGACAAAAAAAGTCGCCATGAGGGTTTGGAAAGTCGCCAGATTTAGCGAGAAAGTCGCCAAGTTGGCAACACTGGAGCCAACAAGAGCGTAAAGCAGAGTTCAGGCCATCTGCCAAACGTCCTGCTGCCACCTATTGACGTTGTTGTGTAATACAACAAAATAACAAGTCCACAAAGAGTGAAGAAGTGTCCCTCCGACACGTAGTAAATCATCATCAGTTGCTGGAATACATGTAACCCCACAGGCCCTGACCGAACATGGAGGAAAAGACTTGACCTGCACTCTCCTATTGTACATAACAACATTTCATACGAGTGCATTAACCTCTTAACTACATTAGCGTCTTTCAAATGCTGAAGCAAGCTTATAATTCAAGTGGTATCAAACTGGATAACCTAAGGCATCCATTGGTACCAAATGTGTCATACTAGCTTATCGGGAAGGGGGCTAAACAAACTCCAAATTAAGGCAACATTTTGGCAAGGGAAAAACTGGCATGGCCACATTCACAAGAGTCCCTTGACCTCTTACCACAAGGTATTGGTATGTAAATGCATTCTATGGGAACCCACGAGTCTCCGTTTTACAGACATGCCTACTTTATTGCTAATCTCATGCAGTTTGGGGCAAAAACAATGCAGTTTTTTGGATGCAGTATGAATGTGTTATTTTTTTAATGTTCTTAAAATGGTGCGTTTGAATATTTCTGCCTATTGTGGTCACTAAATAATGTTTGAATTGCATCGCATTGTACTTTGGTGTGATTGGAAAGCTAAGACTCTTGTGGATCCAATGAGCCTAATTCTATTCACGTGTGATGATGTTAGTCTCCATAGTGGCCATGGACATCCACAAACTAGAGACTTATGATGCATGGTATATTGACAATAAGTGGGTTTCTGAGCAGTTTACAGTCCAGAGGCAATCCGCCATCATCTTGCCAAAATCTCCAAACATCAAAAGTTGTTGATAACAAATCACAGCATGGGTTTTTCTACAGCGTTCCTCTCGGTCTTGATGTGGTATTTGGGAAGTATTGAGTCAAAAATAAACAACAGAGTGTGTGTTCATGGCAATGAAGGAACATGTCACCCAGTGCAACAGTGTGTATAATCAATGTGATGGAGCTCTGTGGCACAGAGGGAGGAGATTTGGTGCACACACACACACACACAGGGTTAACAATTATAACATATTATTAGGATACAGTTGCTCATTGCTACTTAAATATTCATGCGGATAATTTACGGACTAAGGTTAAAAGGTATTTCATCAGTAAACCTACTCGTCTAAATATGTGTGTGAGAGAGAGAGTGAGTCGTGGAGACAAAAAGAGAGAGAAAGAGAGACTAAGAGGGACCTTAACCCTGATCAATAATGAAGTTCAAAGGCTACATCTGCTGATAAAGCCCCATGGTGTGTGTGTGTTCCCCTCCAGGTCCTGGCCAGTTGACGTTATGGAATACATGTGGAGACAAAGCAAGAGCACACATTTCTACATAACCACCATGGACTCTCAATCTACATCAACCAAATGCAGACCCCTGTTTCTGGTCATTTTGAAAAATCCAAAATGTAATGGAAATGTTTTCTTGTAAGCTGTTTTCTCACAATATAAATGCAAATATACTTCTGTCATGCAACCATGACAGAAGTCTACATATCAGAGAGGAGATCACCATAGCCTGCAGTGAAACTGTCTGCAGTGAGCAAAAACTGAATAGATACAAAGGCGTTAGCATTTTGTAAAAAAGAGATAACTTAATGTTAATGTTTTCAACATTCAAACGTCTCTGTGAAATCTGCTGAAAATTCACAATCACTGAAATTTGAACTATTTTACCTCTAAATGAACAGTCCCTTGGCTGCATGCATTAATATCATACACTTATCAAGAACTGCAGCATCAGAAAAGACACTATCACACATTTTAGTCATACGCGGAAAAATGTTTTCGATGATATTTTAGAACCCGATCACACCATTTACCATATTTTTTTCCATTTCCCATTAGTAGTATTCACATTTTGCTGTAAATGTCACTATATTGAAATGTATGGAGTTGGATAGTATGGATCTAAAAGGAGACCTGTGTCTTTATGTGCAAGCTAAGGGAGGATTCCGGTCATTCTGTACAGTAAAATGTGTCGATGTTCTTTACTGTCAACCTTAAAACCAACCTTAAGAACCTTGTTTTAAGTGTCCAGTTTGATTAAGAATAATCTAATAGAACCATCTAATATATAATGTACTGTACTCGTAATAAATAGAATTGGCCAAACACTTTTACATCACTTAAAAAAATCACACAAAGACAAATATCCATCCATCCATTACGTTGTCCTTTGAGAATACAACTACATTTTAAAATTGATTTAAACCTTGTTCCTTTACAAAAACTAGTTAGGGGAGTTTGTTCGGGGACATTTTAAAAGTCCAGTAAAAGTCGGATGTTTATGAGTTTTGATCCCAATACACATCCCCCCACAGTCCTGTGGACTACATTTGGGCCGCCTTAGGGTCCTGACACACCAAGCCAACCTCAAAGAATTGGTGCAGATAAAGACTTTTGTTAAAAGGAGCCTTCTAGGGTGCTCCTTCAATTTAATGCAGTGTGAAGCTTGAACATAGTCAAGTCATTCATTTTTCTTCTTCAACCTGCAGGGGCAGTGCTGAGTAAGAACCTCTACCACCCACACACCTGCAGGACTCCTTCAGAAATTGAAATAATATTCTCCACAGGGTTTTAGATATGATTTTAGCTTTTAAAGCGATGGTCCACAGTTAGTGAGTGTGTAACAATTCCAAGGGCAACTTTTGGACAGATAAACAAGAAGACACACACACAGGGGCTTGTAATTGAAGCACATCCAAGTGGCAGTGGGAAGACATCATACAGTCACAGGGTCACCAGCCTCAGTATTATATGGCCTTCTCCAACATGACTAAATGGACTCAGTGCTAACAACTGGGACTTCACTTATTGATAATGAAGAAGCCATAACCTGCTGCAGAGCAAGGTCATTGATCCTCACTGATCCTAAGAGGAACACGGCAATGATTTTCTCTCTGCTGGTTTATCTCCATTTACATGCTTGCTGTCTGTATAATGGAGCTTCTTAAGAGTTTGAATGCCACAGAATTGTTTTGATTTGAAAGTGTCTTCATTCCTTGCCTGACTCAATATTACAATATTTTCATACATATTCAATATTCATAATTACTGTGATTGGGTGTTACAACTTCCTGCTTCTAATGCAACCAATAACCGTGACTCATTTCAAGAGGGAGGAGATGTCAAGCCAAATCTTCGGTAATAAATTTCGGCTACTGAAACCAGTAAAGAGATCATCTGCAAAACAGCATCCTAAAAGAAAACACAATGCAATGCTGACTGACACAGCTGGGACCATTTCACACTGTTATCTGCATTTAGAAAGTAAGTATGACTTAGAAAAAGGAGTGTTTAATAAAGATGGATGAGTTGATTTCAGCTCCATAGTGTTTGTATTTGGTAAATGTATAGCACGTTTCTAGTCTTCTGACCACTCAAAGCACTTTAACACTACATGTCATCATTCACCCATTCACACCCATTCGTACTCTGACGGGAGGGGCTACCATGCAAGGTACCACCTGCCCATCAAGACTCTTACTAACCATTCACACCCATTCATACACCTGCAGGAGCAATTTGAGCCACAGTCACCCCATTATATGTTTGCCATTCCCAAACATAGAATTTACCCTAAACGAGGGGAATGAAGAGGAATCTTCATTGGTTTTCTGTGGGAATGGGAGTGTCTATGGTTTGCATGTGCTAGATTTAGTTGTAATTGCATCATGCAGTGTGGGACTCGCACGGTCTGGTCTTGGTCTTGACTTGGTCTCAACCCCTCAAAATCTTGGTCTTGTCTCTGTGGTCTTGATGCACCCTTGACTACAACAGTGAGGCTTGAACTCAGTTTTGCAAGAGTCATATACGTGTTGTGATGTCCTATAAGTACCACATGCTAACCGATTGCACCACCTGAGAGCTGTTACTTTACAGTGTCTCTGTTTTGCTTAGTTCTTTTTAATGTAAAGCAGATTATAAATGTATTTTTCAGTGTTATATAAATACACTTAATTATTAAAGTATTGTGATTTTCATTATATCATGGTTAATTGTCATGACAACCACCAGTTGAGGAACAGTTATTTAATGATTTTCAATGGCCTGTAATTTAGTGCCATCATCGGGATATACTTTCCATTTTTAGAGACATTACTCGACTGCTTTGAAAAGGAAAACAGCAGTAACCACTCTTGTATTTATGACACTTTAAAGTTAATCATAAGAAAAAAGTAGTATAAAGAAGCCAATAATGATAGTTGTAAAAAAAACATCTTTTTATTTTTCATTTACAATACATATCTTTAAAGGCCATTTTCTCAAAATACAAATTCTTTCTCAGAATCTTAGCCAAAAATAGCACTTACATACACCAAACTTCCCAGTTTCATTCATAGATTATTTTACAGGGGGGTTTGTTTATATATCATACATGATTTATGCAACATTTTATGACTAAAACATGATGAAAATGTAATGTATTTTCTGATTTATGGAGTGATAGAAAGAAACATCCAATCTTTATCAGATTTATTCAGGTTCTTGAAATTTACGCAAATTAGCATATATTTATTGAGATAATGCCTAATTTTCATATCCAAACATACATTTTCAGATGATATGTAATACAAAAAATAATTTTCTTAATTGAAGTTGATTTACGTCATGTCTTGGTTACATTTTTTTTGCCCTATTTACTATGCGTGTCCCCCCTTAAAGATAGCCTATAAGTAGATGGGCGTTTCTTCTATGAAACAGAGTCGTGCTGGTGCCACTGCCTCAGCCAGCGCTGATAGTGAACGCTCCCCACGCTGCCTTCAGTGTGGCCTGGTCTGTTCTCAGCGGTGGATCTTATCGTGGAAACAGGATAGCTGAAACCTAGAACTCCCCGACAGATGTTGAAGGTTAAGGGCTGAGGGTTCCCATGTGGAAGCAGCTCAGCGGTGCTGCTATTAGTTAGCCGATGCTCTGTGATTCTAACAGAGTGTCAGCCCCGGCAGATGCCTGGGGTCGCTCGCGGCCACGAGGACCCGCGCTTTGCTACGTGTGACCTGCAGACTCCTGCTGCTGGCAGACTTCACATCCATTGCATCCATGCATTTTAAGCATTGGTACATAATCTGAAAAAGACAGGTGTTGATACATTTCTTTTCTTGTTTATTTTTTATGCCTTTCATTAGTTTTTAATCTGACTTTTTATAAATCTCACACAATAGCCACCACCGCTCTCTCTATATAGCTATTCACAATGCCATTCAAGAATAATTTGTTTTCTCCCAAAGGAAATGAGTCGACCTGGTCTCAATCAATGTTTTCACATCTGGAAATAGTCAGTGTGGAGCTCATACATCTCATTCTGTAATTCTGTTTCCGCAAAATACTAACTTTGATTTAGGAAACAAAACTACTGTGTTATGTTTAGGAAAAGATAATAAAATACTTGGTTAGTTTTAGGCAACAAAACTACTTAGTAAAGTAAAGATTTTTGTTTGGGCTAAAATAATTACGAAAGCGCCTTTTCTGAAATACGCAAGTTCTGTGACAAATAAATCAACGTTGACTTCTCGTTTCACATGGGGAACAACAGCAGATCCATCACCCATCCAGCCCAACCTCTGTGGGCTTTTGCAGCCTGGTGTGTGATTACGTGGATTACATACGATTTGCAGTGCATCATTTTTTCATAGGTAGAGTTACGAATGCTGGATTAGAAGTCAGGTTATGTATAAAAGCGAATGGCTCTCTCCAGAGCCAGTGTTTTGTTTGTCCACTGTAGAAACAAGGCGGACCCACTCCCTCTGTATATATGAAGGGCTCATTCTAAGCTAACAAAAGAGATAATACACCAATAAAAATACAGTTATGAATATTATATTCCATTTCTGCCAACAGATCCTCCTTCCTTTTATATTATATTATGTGATAATTTCCACATTTTCCTAATTGAATTTGGAATATATAACCAATGTATGTACAAAACCACAGAATATAACATACTGAAGCACACAATTTCCACCAGATTCTAAAGTTCTACAAAGTTAAAGGTTGAAAAAACCTCAATATCACCAAAAATGCCCTCCGTGTCATCAGCGGCATCCAGCACCCTGCCTATGGGATATCTTGGACATGTTAGACAGCACTCTCCCACAGCATCATCAAAACATCAAAGGAGGATATTCTGTATATTACTGCAGTTGGACAAATACGTACTTGCTGAACCACCGGTATTGATCAACAGCCCTTCGCTCCCGGCATGCATGCGACAGCCTGTGGGGCAGCAACAGCCATCTTAATTGCACTTTTTACAGAGAAGGTTGTCCAGGTCAGCAGCAGCAGATGGTCCCAGCTGCCTGTTTGTCCAGATGGAGACACTGGATCCCCTGGAAAAAAAGAGAAACACATGATCCTGCTTCAGTTAATGGGAGCACTGTGTTCTGATTACAACAATAACACGCCCCATTAGCATTATGCAAGTACGATAATACAGTATGTTCCGTATTCTTGTAGATTTTCCTGACTGTTCAGTTTTTTCATGCATTTGGTTGTCGCAGAAAGGCTGCACAGCTGCTGGTGGGCACACGGTAAAACCTGTAATGAATGCAAGTGATACATTCAATTATTTTGTCCACCCCATTTATATAATTTGTATGTGTTGAGGCAGCAATATATGTATTTGAATAAAAGTAGAAATAGATGCAACAATCCTGTTTGTATTACACTTCTAATTTTAGGATATCAAAGTGTTGATATAAGTGTTCCTCAATAAAGTATTATAATAATTATGAACACTTTATACCAGGTTAGGGTGATGCATGTGCATTGCAGATGTTGACAGATGTTTCAGATCTGCCGAACCTTTGTATTACTACATGGATCTGCACAGACTGTAAAATGCAGATGCTGCCAGACAGCACTGCACAAAGGAGAGTAGCCTAACAGGCTAGTGTCCTTCTACTACCCTGCCAACAATACAGGCAAACGCTACTCCAGGGGTCCCCAACCTTTACTATCCAAAGAGCCATTTTGCCCTATATTTGTCTGGATATCACAGCTTATAAAGTTTTATCTATATTTATATTATATATACAAAAACTTTAGTTTGTTGTATTTATGAAAATATAGAATAAAGACAATCCTTGACATTTTATTGCTATTTTACCTGTTACAACAATATCAAACTCTTATGAAGAGCTCAGTTTGCTGCAGCAGCTGAGAAATCGCTCTTTTTTTCGCTCATCTCCAGCGTGACACTTTTCAGCACATGCTGTGTGCTTGTTCTGGAAGCATACAGTAGGCCAGCATCGTTGGCAGTGAAAGTAAATGAATACATCCACGCAGAGTTAAACTCTCTATTTTCCTCCATGACTGTTCTTTTTTTGGATTTATCCATTGATAGTTTACAGAGGGCGAGGTCTGAAAATCATGATTAGCCATCTGCAGGGAAAGGCGCTTGACAGCAACGTAATCAGAATCAGAATCGTTTATTGCCATGGTATTTTGAACATACAAGGAATTTGACATGACGGGAGGTGCATAACATTTAACAATCAACAATCAACACAGTGCAAAGCATAAACATATTAAAATATAAAATAAAGTAAAATATAAAATAAAGTGCAAAAAACGAACAGATAACAGGACTATAAACAACGAACAGATAACAGGACTATAAACAACGAACAGATAACAGGACTATAAACAAGTGAGATGTAAGTGTAATGTAATAGGATGTGACGCACATTTTAGTTGACAAAATATTAAAAAAAAAATATTTTCAGTGACAAAGTATCACCTCAAACCCCAAGATAAGAGGTGTTCCCTTTGAAAGATTGTCCACTGTGCAAAAAAATAAAATGCTTTTATTTTGAAGGGGATTTTTTTATGCAGCGGAGTTATTCACACTCCTTAACAGTATTTGGCGTTAATGCCTTGTAATGCTAATAGACACCTGCCATTTCACAGTATAGAAGAACACCCACAAAGTTTGTTGTCATGTGCTAATTGAGCGAAACGCAACTTCAACACCGACTACATGAGATATGGATTTTCTTACATTGAGGACAGAAGAGGGCAAAAACCTCGTTTTTTTGTGTTTTGTGACGGGAACAATTTCTCTGCACAAGAGAGCTCCCTACTACTACGACTGCAGAGGACATTTCCAGCTCAGGTTGAAACTGCACCATCTTTTCATTAAATACATTTGAGAAGTTGAAAATTTGGGTCGCGGCTTGTCATTAAGGGGTGATGGTGGGTCCCGCAGCCAGACCAGTTGAGAACCACTGCCCTATACGAACAAACAGACAGCATGCAGCGCAAACTCTCACGGTTACCAGTAGAGAGCACATTCGACATTCTTTAGCATAGCATAGCGTTTCGATTAAAAACCGGGTTTTAACACAGTCAAATTACTAAATGTATTGTCTTACATAGTCATTTCACTAGAACTGCAGGTGATGGCAAAATAATGTTAGATCAAAATAATTTATTCTTCCATCAATCATAGCTGCCCCTTTTACGATCGTCAATCCTATATAGCAAATCCTCATTTAAATACCGTTTAACTATGCATTACTTAAGCAGCTGATCGATTGTCCAGTGTTGGTCATGTATAATGACTTTTTCTTGTTCCCTGGTGATGACCCTTCAGGCTACTTCATAGACTCATTTTAAGACTAATTAATTAAAGATGATGGAAGTGAATGTACATGGTATGAATGTTGAAGAAATATGAATGTCTGCTTTCTTATTATACTGTATGTATGCTGCCATACAGCCCACAATATTTCAGAAAGGTGCTGTAGAAATAAGCGTCAGGGTGAGCCTGGCCCAAAACAATAAAAAAATCCATCTTTAAGAATACACTAACTTGCATATTTCCCAAAATGAATAACAGAAAATACGGGCAACATATCCTACCTTATTGTCCTTTAAAAGATATAAATTAATAGCCAACAGTTTTTGCTTATATTCACTATCTCTAAATTTGAGCATTTTCCCCTTCCACTCGAAACCCCACTGTCCAGAATATTCATCCACTCCACAATCTACTTTTCTGTTAACGACCCTTGAGTACATAATCATCTAAAAGTTGAACTTGAAACTAATTCGCTTTTTCAATTACAATGGATGGTGTGTGCACGCATTTGACCGTGCTGTGGGAGACACCCTCAATGGTTGTGTTTCCAACAAATACATTTTCAAAATAATTTGATGCTCATAACATATAACATGTCACAAGAATAACAGCTGATTCAGGGAATCTGTCAGTTGAGATTGAGTGAATGACGGAACTTCCTTCATGTTCAAAATCTAGAAAAGTCAAGAAGTCTTGAATTGATTAAGATTGGCTCAAGTTTTTTGTGTCAGGTAATGTTGGTCATGTTTCATGCTTACCTCGCGAGACCAAAACAAAGAAATGAACTCAGCAACCAATCTACTTCCTGTTTACACCGTCACCATCACGCCCAGTTTACGTGAATATTTACGTGATATTCGTTTTCAGGCGTCTGGACGGAGATCATTTAGAAAACGATGCTGAAACGCCATGTTGTCGGAAATTGTTTTAGTTTGTTAAAACTCTGTTTTAAAACGAAAACGTATTAGTGTTGATGTAGCCTCAGGGAGCCGCAACAAAGGGGCTGAAGAGCCGCAGGTTTCCGACCCCTGGGTTAACCAGTAGCAAAGCCTGTTAGAGGACGTAGCAATGAAATAGAAGCGCAAGATGCTAAACGGGCCCTGTTATCTCCAGGGGAGAAGGTCCGACAACGTAATTCTGCATAATTCTAAGCCATGTGCTTCTGTTTGTTGTAATTTCAGAGTAATGTGCCTTTGGAACGATGGGTGTCTGTTTTCAGACTGTTAGACAAATGGGACATTTTTTGGACTACTGTGATTTCAGAATAATGGGCTGTCGGAACCTTGGCCTTACACTACCACTAAACCTTCTGTCCTCAGGGATGTGGGAGTTTCACTGACCTAAAGGGAGATTTTACAATTTGACAGAATCTGCAGGTCACTTTAAATTGCATCTTACATGTCAACTCGTTCTCACTCCCAACTTATCAAATACCAACGCTTGGGTCAATGGGTTTTCAACTAACTCCAATGTAAACCCATCTGTGTCATTATTAGACGGTCAGAGCAACTGAAGTAGTTTAAAGAGAAAGTCTTGAGTTGGGAGGAAGTCGGGGTGAATGTTTGTGCAAAAGAAACAGACAACTGTGTCCTGTGTGAAACCAGTTCAACGTCAACGAATTTGGCCTTACTTTTGTTAACTTACGTTAGGTACTTATTTTACGTAACTTATTTTAACCCATACCATGATTATTTTGATCAAGCTTAACAAAGTACTTTAACCTTAAAACAGAGTAGACCTACATTGGAAATTCGTTCTGAAAAGACACTGTATACATGTAACAAGCAGAACTGACATTAACACGCAATCCCTGACAAGTCCAAAACTGACGCTAGAGGGTTACCTAGAGCGTCATAGTTTGAAGCGCAGGAACGCTGACCAAGCGTCGGTATTCAAGGAGTTGGGAGTAAGAATGTGTTGGTTATGTTTTGGGACGAGTTGTGTTTATCTAAGCGCCCTCTCATCTTTCTTAACATTTTCTCTCCTGCACCAGTTGCTGCAATTTTTTGTCTTACGTCAGTGGAGTGAACAAGAGGCCTGTGTGTGTGTGTGTGTGTGTGTGTTCCAAAAAATATGTGCTTAGATTTCTGTGGTAAGCTGAGTAGGAGATGTCCTTGTAATGACTTTAATAAGGGACAAAGCCCTGTGGCCTATCCATTAAACACACACACACACACACTGCAGATGTGATGTATGTGGAAGAGAGGGTGGCCTTTAGTGCTATAATTTATCTTAAATCTCTCTCTTCCTTTTATTTTGTCTCTCTATCTCCACATTTATTCTGCCCTTTCACGATCACTCTGCTTTCCTTGTATATCTCCTTTGCCCTCTCTATTTTTGGGTTCTCTGTGCTCTGTTTAATCTATTGTGCTTTCCTATATTGACCTGAAGATACTGTGTTTTGTTTACATAATGTTGACATTTTGACAAGAAAGTGGCCAAATGTATATCCATCACACCTCGTGGGGGTGTATTTTGGGCCTTATGGCTTGAAATTGAGCCTGTGATAGAAGGACAATCCGATTATCAATAGGACACATAAATAGGGGGATGGTGAAAGACCAGAACATTCTTCTCTTTGCTACACAAAACATTATTCTGGTCTTTCAGCTGCTCACATACCTTTGTATGGTCTGTTGTCAGCCAATTGTGAGGTGGATTCAGCACAGTCTTCTTGTGAAAAGATCTGTTAATCCATCCATCCATTCATCCTTTTTCTTTAGCTTGTCTAGGGCAGCAGGGTATTCCAGATGTCCCGCTCCCTGTTTCCAGGCCAGATGAGATATATAATCTCTCCAGCGTGTTCTGGGTCTACCTTGGGGCCTCTTACCCAGGATGCATTCTCACCAGATGGTCGAACCACCTCAGCTTACCCATTTCGACTTGAAGGAGCAGCGGTTCTACTCCGAGCTCTCTTCCGGATGTCTAAGATCCTCACCCAACGAAGGAAGCTCATCTTGATCGCTTGTATCCAAACAGTTTGAGTCTGCCACAGTAAGTATATATAGTGACTGTGTATGGTTTGTATTGCATTACTGGAATTACTTAAGTTTCATTTGGTGCAGTACTCTGCAAAAATGGCAAACAAGTTAATCCAATTGAATCCCATTGCACGATCTGTGATTGCTCAGGATAGTTCAGCTCCTTTAAATAAGAAAGACTCTGATCACAACTGACATATCGCTCCAAATTCTTGCACCCGAAAGATCCAGTGGAGAGGCAAAATCTGTAAAACATTGTTCATCTCCTCCAGGAGAGATCTGAACCGACAGTGAATCAATGAGGAGTGAGCAACAAGAAGATCCCTGTCCAGTTTTTCCAGTGGATAATACAGCGGAGCTCGATGTCGGGGGCACCATCCGTGGTAACGGCTGATTATTTTCTTCATGACGAATGCTCTGCTGTCACAATGCTTAGTAAAAGGGATTGGAATATCTTCTCCTTTAGTGGTGCCATGCATGGGCCTCCAACAGCAAAGCATCTCCTTTATCACTTTTTTGTGCTGCTGTATCTTGCTACAGTCACCAGACATGGGATGCCATGCCCATGCTTTCATCAACAGCACACACTGGTACATTTGATGGTGCAACAACTTACTTAATGTGTACATTTTCCGCCGTTTCAGAAATGCTCCTCTATACAGTTTTTGTGGACAAAGGACCTGAATATAACGGTGTCAAACGAAACTCTGCACTGTTGATGAAAGCGTCCTTTATGTACTTTCGAACGCATCTTTGAAGTTATTACATTGACTAGTCTCTTAACTTTCAGTTGTTTTTCTGTCATATTCAGTTTATGGCCAAATGTCTGCAAAACACACGCCATTCCCATCAGCCTCAACATTTTATATATGTTAAAGTTATCTTTTTTTAATATCTGCAAAGAAAAAAATGGGCTCTGATGAGAATTGACATGAAGGTGTAAAGCTCGGCTTCGCCATGGACATGTTTCTCAGAAGGAGAAAAACAAGATTAGCAAGAGTGGAATAGTCAGAGTAGGCTCTGTTTGCAGAGCTCAAGATGATTGGCCTTTAAAAGGAGGAAGAATATCGTTAGCTTTACTACTGAGGAGGAAGTGTGTAACTGCTTTGCTAGCAAGCACCACGGCAGGATGAGGATCAGCCATGTCATGTTGTTATTGGTCTCTTGACGCCATTACTTTTGGGTGACATCTGCATGCTTGCTTGAAGAGGGGTTAATGATAAACACCACCACAATATGAGCAGTCTACTTATATAAACTGTTTGACATTTTGAGAAATACAGTGATGACAAGATTCAAGGAAGCCAAATACACAACATTCATTATACAGACTCTTGTGACAACCATTTCCTGGTAAGGGTCTTTTTGCTGGCCACCAAAAGTACATTTATTAAATATTTGTCTCTTTTTGACAGTGTTTTAGGTAAATATCCAAGATACATGGTCTTACTTTGTAGAGGTATTTCACCTTCAAAAATGTTTTGTAGGGCATTGTGTATCCTTCTCCAATAGTCTGTGATAACAGGGCAATCCCAAAAAATATGGTGATGGTTTGCATTTTGGTTTCCACATCCTCTCCAGCAAACAGGAGGGTTACTATCATAGTGGCATTTCTGAGAGGGTGTAATAAAATACCTTATCACATTTTTCCAACCAAACTCTCTCCATGTCTGCGAGCTGGTCCACTTCCATTGAGTTTTCCATATTACTGAAACAAGTGCCTTTTCAAAATGGTTGTGTAGAGGCTGGGGGGGGGGGGGGGGGGGGGGGGGGGGGGGGGGAGACAGTATCAGTGTGGGTCCCGGGTCCTGATGATGAGTTACAGATGGGAAGAAACAGTTTTTGTGGCAAGATGTCTTTGGCAGATTGCAGCCAATCACCTGCAGTCCTTGTCCATGGCTTTGGCATCGGCCTACCAGATGGCGATGGAGGAGCTGATGTTCAGTCAGAAAGGAAGTCTTTGGTCAAGCACACTTCAGCTGGGAGAGCTTGGTGTCTTAGTTTTTTTTAGCCTCTCATGCCGCCTTGCTAACCCCCTATTTTGCCTCTTTAACCATGTCTCTGTCTCCACTCCTTAACACTTCTTCCTTTTCGAACCTTTGCTAACAATGCGTACATGTATAAAGCAAATCTATGCATTTGTATTCACCACTTGACTGTTTAAGTGCACTCTACACATAATTACAGCATTTCTGGCAGGGATTGAAGGCAGCATCTTGTTCCTGCTGTTGGGGATGTGTCGGTGGATATCAGAACACTTCTCTGTCAGTGGGGACAATTTAGGAGAAAATAACCTTTGGACTCAGTACAATTGTTAAGCCTGAAAACGTTGATTTTACTACAGCTGATTGAAGTCATTTCAGACTCATTTCTTTGTAGTTGTTTTTTAAACTCTGAAGAGCATGTCTGCTTCAGCTGTGCTGGAGAAATAAATTCATTTTAAGGGTACACATACTTGGCCAACAAATTCTGATCTTTTATGCACACAAAAAAAAGATTTAAAACCATTTTATTGGGCATGCAGTGCATCCATAGTGGAACATGGTGATATACTGTAAATGCAGTTTTATGGCGTTGCTTAAAAAAGTGTGTTTCAATATTTGCCCGGTCCAAGGATGCTATTGATGTCAGTCCAACACTTTGGTGCAGGGCATTTAATGTTGACAGCTAAAACCTCATAATCATCTAGCATTCGATTTGATTGGCCCTGGGACCTTTTCTCTCTAATACTGCGATTCAAATTTCCTCTTGTACACAGGAAATTTTAAAATCTAGAATGCTGCCACACAATGAACTAAGCACATTCATGCTCTCAAACATATTTAATTCAAGCCAATCCATTATCTTTTTAAATGGTAATGGTCCTTGTATAGCTGAAAGCGCTTTCACACGACGTGTCATCATTTACACACTGATGGCAGGGGCTAAGTGACACCTGCCTATCAGCTTCTATCACCTTCATACACCGTAGGCACAGCAATTTTGGGGTTAAGTGTCTTGCTCAAGGACTAGCGGTGCCGGGGATCGAACCGCCGATCCTCTGATTGAATGACGACCCTGCTCTCCACTTTTCCACAGTCGCCCACGTTTACTCAGCCTAACAAGTTATTTCATTGCGTTCTTTTTGGTTTAATTTGGTTAACGTTAACCCCAAATTTAAAACTGCAATGGTAATCCAGGAGAAAATATGTAATCCTTTCAAACATAAATTAAATATGCAGTTTAATTGGGTAGCAACATAATTTTGCTGCTTTAGTGGATCAACTATATATTTTTAGCTCTTCTACAAGCAATTCTTGAAGAATTTCCCTGCTTACTGTGATGAATACTGCAGAAACCATGTAACATGGCAGACTCACATTGAGGAGAAGCCAATAAAGCAGACTGAGTGACAAATTCAGGGAATTACAGAGAGCTCCAGGTGATGGTCCGCACTATTTTCTAATATTGTGACCAGTGCATTAGCAGTGGTTTGTGATGTGAAACGTGCGGTGAGACTTAGAGTCTTACAGGGTGACTGTGGAATGCTACTGCGGTGCCATGAAGTCAGAATAACCTGCCAGAAAGAGGCTCTAATGCCACTTAATGGGCCATAGCAGTGTGTGTATATGTGGGGTTGCTGACTCGTGGGCTTTTGTGGCGAGGGAGCATTAGTAAATTGGGGGGAAGCATTAGTGAACAGTTAGAACTTAACAGTGGGATTTAAAACAGTGCTGGATCTGCGGTCTGCTTCCATTAACGTGGCTGAATGGGGAGAGATAAGTTATAAAGTTGGTTTGGGATTTTGTGTGTGTGTGCGCGCTATGGGACATAGAGGAATATGAAATTTGTATATACTGTATGTGTGTGTGTTCTGGTAAGGACTGCAGACATCGACATAACAACATAACAGGCTGTCTCGTTCTAACTGTTAACGGCAGGGATAAAATGCCTTGTATTGATGACTTGAAAGATAAAATGACCACAGATAATCAGGTTGTCCGGGGTTGGTTTACGCCTCCCTCTGCACTTTGGTCAAATTAGGCAAAAAAAAGAGATCCATTTAAATTAGGCAAAAGCTGCTAGCTAATATGTCTGAAAATCAGCAAGAAACTGAATACATTAATGGTTAGAAATGAGGGAGTAGTTTTCCGTTAATGTGTTGCGATAAGGAAAAAGTCCATTAAGATTGAGTTGTTTTTATCGTAAAAATAGCTGAGCGCATCAGGTTCGAGGAAATTGTTGTTTCCGAGATCAAAAACATGCATGTTTTGTTGATCTTATGCTGTTCTCCAGTTCCTCTACTAATGTAGCATTCTAAGGTGAGATAGGTGTGTAGGGGAAGCCTCCCAGCACGTGCCGGAGTCATAGATTCACGGACATACGCTTCCCCATCTCTCGGACCTGAGACCATTAACCATCACAGAATGAATGCAAAAAAATGTCCTCTTTACATCCATCGGCGCAACTGCCACAATGTTCGGAAGGCATCGACTCTGCACTCGCATGTGTGTGATTCTTTCTTTTTGTTCTTTTCTTGCAGTGCTGACTGCTGTTTGGCCTAGGTTTGAACTATATGCATTTTCTTTGGCCAATGTCTAATTTTACAAAGCTTGTTATTGGTTGTGTTGGCCAGTGTTTTTGATTTGGCGCCATCTGATGGTAAAGTTACAGAATGCAACCAACTGAAATTCTTCCTGTACGTCAAGCGTGTATAGGAGAACTATCGCGACGCAAAAAGACGAATGGCCCTATCTAGAGCCAGTGTTTGGTTTGTCAGTTCTGGGCTACTGTAGGAACCTGGCAGTGCAACATAATGTACTCCATTTAGTGACAGCTCAAGCAGGTTTTGTTACGATGAAGGTTGGATACACTTATTGTGAGTCACTTTGGGCAGAATGTAGTGAGAAGATCATAGTGATACACAGTATTCCACCATAATATTCTATTTGATTGAAAAATCATTAAGGGTGTAGTCAGTATGGTTCATCTCTGACATGATGGATATGATGCTAGTTTAATTGATTACATGTTTATTGTGGAGTGGATCAATGGTGCTACACCAGTCAGCCATGGGAAGGACATGAACACAACAGTTTGATGTTTATTGTAATCATTATTGTTATGGTTATTCTAATTTACTGTTCTTTTTAAATGGACAATCAGTGCTCAGCTCCACCCTGATGAGAACAAAAATCCCTGGCTAACAGTGGATATCTGGAATTTAAATATTTTACACAAATTAATAAGATAACATAAGGTAGAACTTTACTAATCCTGAAGGAAGTTTGATCAAATATTACAAAAGAATATAAAAAAAAAATTGAATAAAAATATAAACATACATGAACAATAGAATAGAAAAACAATTATTAAGTGTAAAAGAAGTAATATGGAAAATATTGCAAACATAGAATAGCAATAAGAGTAAGGTAAATAAATACAGTAAAAATGCAAATAAATTAGAAAAAGTAATTTACAACAACAAAAATAAAGTGTATAAGAAGTAATACTAACACCAGTGTCAAATAGATAGTAAAATGGAAAAGTAATATTGAGCATAATGTTGAGAGTGATATTGTCAATGATATTGAAACATTAGCATATTAATTCAAATATTAATACATTTTAAGAATACATCTCAGTGGAAACCCCCCCCCGGCCAAATAAACCAGCAACCCTTTCGGAGGTAAGAACAAAAGCTTTGTGCTCCATATGCTGTGGTCCCTGAGGGCACTTCCCCACACCATTACATAGCACCCCACAGAAAAGCAAGCAATGGGAAGTAGGGCTTGGAAAAAATGAATAATGCAGAGAAGTAATAAAGAAGGAATATGACAGAAGACAAAAAAAACAAAAAACGGTTTGTACAAGATCACAATGAAGCCTGGAAGTGAGTCCCAGTTGATGTCCAAATCTGTGTCCAAAATGATCAATTGATTATTATTGGCTGATTTGTGTATTGCTGGGATAAGGTGCCTCAAAGGATGAGACTCGGCTCCAACAAGAGTCCCATTTAATGCCTCTGTGGCTTGGATCATCAGTCCACCTCTCTTTACAGTCGCTTCAGAGCCACGCTAAAGGCCCTGTGTGTCAATACTGAGATGGGCCCCCTGGGAGCATTCAGACTGCAATCTATGGACCATGGCAAAGATAACACACACTTGTGTTGCTGTACTTGTAAGGACCTTCCAACGACTACCTCCCTTCCTTAGCCCAAGCTATTGGCCGCGTGTGATGTATGTAGTACCTCGGGACGCTTTAATTGACACCCAGAGAATTCTCAAGAATGGAATTATTGATACTGTTGAGTTACTTGACTGCCATTTCGTGTCCCATCTTTTTCTCAAGCTTATTTGCATGTGATTGTTCACTCTGTATTGTCACAGACCAAAGGAGTTCCTGTTGCAGATGCCTGTGATGGTGAACTGTCATGGGGTTGCTCTCTAAAACAAAAGGAATGAATGAAGATTGTGCAAGGGCTAGCTGTCTGGAGAGGAAGTCTTGGCCATTTTGTGAAGAGAAACTAAAGGTTTGCTACTTGCTAAAAGAAAAAGCTCCAGATACCACAATGAAAGAAACAGAGTAGTATATGTAAATGAATGCTGCTTGCATTGCAGCAAGGAGACCTAAACCATGAGCAGAGGTCCAATCAGCTCGAATCACTGAAAACACCTGTAAAAACACCTCGGCTATAAATAAAAGTGCCAACCCTGTTATACATAGAGGCCACACACACATCTATGTAGCAGCTTTCCAGATACGAGATAAAGACACAAAATGAAATGCTATCCTGACCTAATTAATACATTCCTTACCTTCAACCAAGTCTTCACCCTGGAATCTAATGATTTACGTTATGTATTGTGTCCCCAAAAGAAAGGTGAGTCCCCACAATGTAACTTAGACACACACACACACACACACACAGACATACAGCAATAATATAAATTGCGTAAACTCATCTGTTTATTGCCTTTATTGTAGTTGAGTAACACATAATACATACGTGGATCAAAATGAAAGGAACTGTGCCTCTTCGTTGTTATGTTTATGGAGGCATCTTAAATAATCCTAGAAAACAAACAACACAAAGACAAATTAAACAGTGACAGCTGAAATGAATTTAAATCACTGAAGATACAAAACGTACAACAATGATAAGCAACAGTCACAATGATAGTCAGGTAAGTCAAAATAATGTCAGATGTAATTTCTTGAAATGTTGGTTTAGATGCAGCAAGTCATTAACGAGGAAGATTGGGTCGCGATGTGACAGTACCTGATCTTCTGAGATTTCTCCGTCCCTCTCTGTCTCTTTTGCTTTCTCCTTTCTCGTCTGTGCAATTAAAAGCTCTCGGTGAAATGGTCAGTCGCTGCTATTAATTAGAGGGACAAGGAAAAGATGACGGATCTGTAAATATCAGTAGAGACCAGGGTTCAGGTCTTAAAGACAGAAATGTAGTCGAAAATGTTTTGAATTGTTGTTGGGGTGTGTGTGTGTGTGCGCGACTGAAATAGATGCTGACCCAGGCTCCAGGAAAAGCTCCCACAGGGAGGAAATTGATCTTAATGGGAAGAGAAGGATGTTTACTGGGAACATTCTATGATTATGAGTTTAATATAGTCAGCGCAGTCGCTGTGTTATAGATCAAACTTTCAGAAACCCCGTTGACAGATCAGAGCTCAGTTCTCCATGTTTTGTGTGGCTGGTAAGGACAGCACTTTTTTTAGAATACAAACAGTAACGGGATAAAGACTCGACATAAACGTTTTCTGAGATATCCATGTTGCAGACCCAACTGTGAGTAACTCGGTAAACTTCACAAATAAGACAAAAAGGGACCGTGCAATTCTCAAAGCAACTGAAAGGGTGAAATGCATCCCTAACTGCGCTGCAAGACAAGTAATGTCTCGACATTCCTATGCTGTATATATTTAAATGAGGTAATATGCCGATGCTTGGCACAAAATCAGGCCCTTTCTAACAGTCCAACTTGCAAAATTCAGAGCCATTATTAATGTCTTCAGAGAGTTGGTGGGAGCTAGAGGGCATTCATAAGGGGCTGTCCACTCTAACTCATTTATTCTGGGGTGCAATGACAGTTGTGCCGTTAAAAGTAAATGAATAAAGATCCCCTACATGTCATTTTGAAAATACATGAAGGGAAAAAATGTTGATTGAAATAATGAATGATGTTACACTGCTGTTTTTTGTGCGTAAATGCACACAGCGTTTCTGTCAATGGGGAGACGCACTTATTGTTTCCCCTGCGGTGGGATCGTTGCAGATATTCAATGAACTCAAATAATCTGATCAGCGCAATATCTTTTATGAATCGGAATTCGAGATGTGAGAATCAAAAGTGACAGTTTGGATGATTTTTGGACGATCTGATTATCTGAACAACACTTGGATGGATTGCCATGAAATTCTGTATGGACATTCATGTTCCTCAGAGCATAAATCATGCTGACTTTGGTGATCCTCTGACTTTTCTTCTAGGTCCATGAGGTTCACATTTTTATGGTTTTGAATGACATATCTCAACAACTACAGAGAGGATTATTGTAAAATTTAGCTCACAGAATGAATCACATCCTCAGACTTGTCATCCAGCGCCATCATCAGGTGACATTTTTTTGTTTGTCCAATACTTTTGTAATGACCAAATTCCTGCAAAACTAATGGCATTCCCATAAGAGGTTTAGCGTCTAAGCCTTAAACGCAAAGAACGGCTGACTCAGCACAACTATGACAGTGAACAAGGTAAACATTATACCTGCTAAATATCAGCATGTAAGCATGCTGACGTTAGCATTTAGCTCAAAGCACCGCTGTGCCTAAGTACAGACTCACAGAGATGTTAGCATTGCTGTAGACTCTTTGGGGCTTATCTAATACCCGTTAGAAAGCGGCATACAACAACTGTCATTGTTAGATTCAGACTGACACAGTCGTCATTTTCACACACGTTATTTACCAAACAACAGTTTCAATGCGGAAAATCTGCTCACTTCTCCAATTTGCCAAATCCTCCATTTAAATAGCATTGCGCCAGATTCAGGCACACCTGGCTTTTAAAGAGAATGGAAGATGTCAATTAGATTGGTTTAATTCATATTACGCACCAAACACACCTATGATTAATTAATAGACTAAAACCGAAACGGTTTCTTATGCTGAATGTTTGGGTTGTTGATTTCCAATTCCACATCATTCGGTTTCACATATTGTAATTTGCAACCGGAACAAATGAGCAGCAACTGACTCACTGTCTGATTGTGTGTTTTTGTAATAAAACCGTATCCGCATTATGTAGCCCTGATGCACTTGCCTGTGCTATAAAGCATATGTGGCCTTTGTCCACAGCACAGCAAACTCCCAATGCTACAGTTTGTCCTCTCACGAATTATTGGATGATTGAAATGCCTGCTTTGGGGGATATGGCCAGAAACTGAAATGAGGGAGGAGTGCAAAGAGAGGGAGAGGAATGAGTAGAGCTGGTCAAGGCTGGAGTGGGATGAGGATGGAAAAAAAAAGTGAGAACCAACCAGGTGCAGATTAAAGACATTACAAGAATGGATGTGGTCTGTAGCCTATGGAGAGGAAGAGAGACATATCAAGAGATCTGGACGACGAAGATGATGATAGTAAAGGAAGGAGGAGGCGAGGCTGGGAGAGGATGAAGCAGAGAAAACAAGGAGGAGGAAGACAAGAGAAGTGTGTTGTGTGATTTTGTCAATAGAGATCTCTGGTTGGTGGTCTGGTATATAAAAACCCTGTTAATGGCTAAAGGCCGATAGCTTTTACCGCCAGGGGCACAACAGTCAGTAATGGTGTTCTTACATATAAATGTGTGTGTGTGTGCTCTTTTTGAGAGAGCAAATCGCAACAAGCATAAGCCCATTACGTCCTAAATGGACTCATCTGTCCCTCTGGCTCTTTGGGGTCTCAGATAGAGAGTGCAATAATCCAATAGGCTGGATATAAATATGTTTGTTTAGGCTAAAAGTATGAAGAAAGCTAACCAGATAACGGAGAGAGTCTCGAGCTTTATCTTGCGCCCAACCATCTAAATCCCTTTAAAAGAGCACTATGACACTCCACTGACACAACCAGCTGTTATGGGCTGAAGCAAAAGGTAGTACAGTTTGCACCATATCTGGTGTCTTTAGGGTCATTTTTGGGAAGTAGATGTTTGCCCCAGAGTCAGATCAGCTTCATCTCTGTGTGTGCAGTACAAAGATAGATCCAGGACGTGCTTAGCCTATCTTAGTATTGGTGTTAACTTCATTAATAAAATGTATGACTACATGAGTTCGTCAACGGCAGTTTCTTTTTCCACGACTAAGACGAGACTATTAGATCAATATGCAATATTGTTTACGAAAAAAAAAAACAAAAACAGGTATTACTCAGAAATGTGACTCCATGGTGCTGCAAAAGGTCAGGCCATCCAGCCCGGGTTCGAATCCCGGACTCGATGAACCCCTCTGTGTAGAGTTTGCATGCCCGGCTCCCTCCCATAGTCCAAAAACATGTAGCTCAGGTTAATTGATTACTATAAATTGTCCATATGTGTGCCCAATGGTGTAAATGTGAGCATGAGTGGTTGTCTGTGTTAGCCCTGTGATGGTCTGGCGACCTGTCCAGGGTGTACCCTGGCTTCACCCCATGTCAGCAGGGATTGGCACCGGCCCCCCGCAGCCCTGAGCAGGATAAGCGGTTAAGGATAATAGATAAAAGATGGATACAACAACATGAAACCAGAGAATAGGAAATAAGTGACTGTGGTTCAGTGGTAGAGCGCATCTACCTTAATCAGAGTCCGCTAGTTCAGTGGTTCTCAACTGGTCTGGCTGCGGGACCCACCATCACCCTTTAATGACAAGCCGCGACCCAAATCGAGGACAATTTTCAACTTCTCAAATGTATTTAATGAAAAGATGGTGCAGTTTGAACCTGAGCTGGAAATGTCCTCTGCAGTCGTAGTAGTAGGGAGCTCTCTTGTGCAGAGAAATTGTTCCTGTCCGTTTCACGTAAACGAGTAAAACTGCTTTGTTTGTTATGTCTGTAGATTCGTCCATTTGTAATGCAAAATGACCACTTGCCTAAATTCGAGCTGTGGTCTGTTTGATGTTATCCGACATGTCTTCAATTCGTCTACTTATAGTGTCATTTGACAGAGGTATAGTTTTCAGTTCATCCCCTGCTGATATTAGCATTACAAGGCATTAACGCCAAATATTGTTAAGGAGTGTGAATAGACGGCACTCCGCAGCATAAAAAATCCCCTTCAAAATTAAAACTTTTTTTTTTTTTTCAGACAAAGGCCCGCGACCCACTGAAAATGGGTCCGCGACCCACCAGTTGAGAATCACTGCGCTAGTTCATGTCGATGAAGACCTAAATTGCTCCCGTAGGCTGTGCCAACGGTGTATGAATGAGTTAGTTAGTCCTGATGGATGGTGGCACCTTGCATGGCCCTGCCATCAGTGTGTGAATGGGTGAATGACGTGTAGTGTTAAAGCGCTTTGAGTCGTCGAGAGAATAGAACGGTGCTATACAAGTACAAGTCCATTTACCATTTAACACCCCAAAAAAGAGAGCGCAAGAAATCCTATGCTTATTCAACTTACTTCCCCTCAACTTAAGAAAAACATGGTTTTGTAAAACACAAAGAAAATCAATGACAGTAAAGCTTTCAGTGTAAAATGAGCTGAGCTACTGTGTGTGTAGGGGCCTCAATGGGAGGCCACAGAGACCACCAAAGCGTGGATCATCATAAAGGATAATCTCCTGTTCAACCGTGTTGCTCGTGTACTTTCGAAAAAGTGCTGCTCTCCTAAAGTCACACGTGTGCACACAGAAGAGCACAGATAAGGAGAGGTATTATTATGTCGAGTGATGCGTCTCTCAGGTGTGATAAAAAAGTAGTTTTTGATTAACCTTTGTTCAACTTTAAAACTGCACAGCCATTGGCAAACAAACGAGATAGAGACACCAACACTGCATGCCATTTATTATCCTGTTCCTGCAGTGAAAGCAGTCCAAAGACAAACCAAGAACCCTGTAGAGAAATTCACTTCCGTACAGTCTTCGAGAGGTTTCATTTCCAATATACTTTACAGTCTGTTCTATTAATATAGTGCGACGCGATCTCACAGAAATATGTCAAATGACTTAACAGCGCAATACGTGGTGGTGGCAAAATATGTAAAATTCTGTGATGTCAACACAGAAATAATTTAACGTTAGGTTAAGACAGTGGTTCTCAAACTGTGAGGCGCACCCCTCTAGTGGGGAGCGGCGGTATTACAGGTGGGGCGCAGGGAGAAATGCAGATTTGTTTTTTTTTAAGTAATTAATAAATACATGCCGAAATGCCTGTACTTTCGTGTAAATGTTTACGTTACGCCGTTAACAGGTTACGCTTGCGCATACGCGACGGCCATGATCCTTGGCGACTCACATGTGTGGCTTAGTGTTCAAAATGAAGAGACATTTGGCAGGCGGGAACAGAAAAGCAACCCCAAGCGATGCATCCGAGACAAACAGCAAGCAGCCAAGAAGAAAATATGATGACACCTATCTTGCTCTGGGTTTCACAGTGAACGCGGTAGGAGATGAGGAGAGACCAGTCTGTGTTTTATGTCTGAAAACTCTAGCTGCGGATAGTATGAAACTTGTTTTGTTTAGTTTTTCACAGGTTGCACTTTATTGTTATCTTGAAAAGATGTTTAGTGCAAGACAGGTTAATTGCAGCCAATTGCAATAAGCTATTTTTTGCCAAATTGTAGTTCTTTTTTGCACAGATATAACTTTATTTCCATTGTGCCAACAAAGTGATTGCACATTTTATTTGTTTTTGTCTGATGGAGCAATCTGGTTTACTTAAAAGTGATTGCAATTTTCTTTATTCTATTATTTGAAAAAGCACAGACGGAGGAGTCACAAAATGTTATTTCAATAAAAATTGAACATAGACCATTTTGTTACAGTTTTGTTGGGGCGGTGGGGCATGAATATTTTTCTTCCTCCAAAGTGGGGCGTGACAGAAAAAGTTTGAGAACCACTGGGTTAAGACAACAAAACGTACGGGAGGTTTAGGTAAACTCCTTGGTTAGGTTTAAGAGAGAAAAGGTCATGCTTTGGGTTAAAAGACGATGTTTCTTACCTAAATGCTTGGTGCCATTGTTCCCATTATTTGGAAGCACCAATAGTCCAAAAAATGCCCCATTGGGCATAACACCAAGAATAGACAGTGAAAATGAACTTTTGATAGTATTCTGACATCATACCAGCAATGTTACTACAGGTTCAATGTCTATATGTGTAGAACATGTCACAGACATGAAAATTAGTTCATGTTTATTTTTAACCAACGCTTCTGTTTCTTTTCAAAAGCCTTCTAGCCTCTTTCTGTGGACAGATTCCCTTCATTTGTTAACAAGGCTTTTTTTCTGAGACATTTGCTGGACAATGTTGTGGAAAATGCAGTGACTCCATATATGTTCGAGCCCCTTCCATCTGGCAGAGGCTGCGGTCCATCAGGACCAAGACCTCACGCCACATGAACAGTTTTTTCCCATCTTCAGTTGGGCTCACCAACAAAACCCGGCACCCCCACTGACTCTGACATCCCCAGGACAATTTCCTACCGGTCACTCCCCTGCACATCCCCTCTAGGTTTCTTACTTAAATACACTCAACATTTTTACATTACACTTACAGTACATCTCACATTTACACTGTTATCTGTGCGTTTGTGCATTTTATTTTATATTTTACTTTATTTTATAGTTTACTGTACATTTTAATATGTTTCTACTTTTTGCACTGTGTTGATTGTTGTTGATTGTTTAATGTTATGCACCTCCCGTCATGTCAAATTCCTTGTATGTGCAACATACCTTGGCAATAAATGGCTCTGATTCTGATATTAAGTACCGGTTTTTGGGTGTGGATTATTCGTCCACCCCCATAAAGAAAAAGTGAGGGATTCTGCTGACTGGACCTGTGATTGTACTGGGGCTGTAGTCAACCAAAGAAATCTTAGCCTAACGCCATTGAACTCCATATTTGTTGATGTGGTGAAATCTGGATTTCTTAAACCTGAAACTTATCGATTTTGCTTCACATTACATTTGGTCCCCTCATGAGCTCAATGTCCACTGCCATCCTTTTTATACAGCGGGTATAAAAACTGCCTGATCTTCCTGAACTGATTTTGAGCATGAATTCATATTCCGTGGCACAGTCAGTAAAGGTCACCCACAGACTAAAACTAGCTGTTTCCTAACCCAGTTTCTGTGCTTAGCTAGGCCAAACATGTCCAGTGTTCATATCTGTACTAATTGGTGAGATGAGGAGCAGGCGAGAGATGACACAGAAGCTGCGTTACAAATCCTATACTTGTTCTTCATACTGCAGCTGCCGTTATAAAGTCCATACTGTTCAATTGATTTTACTAAGTCTTTCATTGATTTACGAAATAGTATGGTAGTAGGAGTATTGGAAAACACATTCAATATTTTTTCTGGTATACTAGATAGTATGTAAGCCTTTTCTGCTGGCCTAGACAGAATCACAAAGTTATAGCTATTTTATAATTAAATAATTTTTCATAAATACACTACATGTATTCTAAATATTTTTTCCCATTAACTTATTATCTCAATGCATAGCTACTGGGGAGGCTCGACTGTCGTCACTGGCTTCCATGAATCGAGAAGGACCTCTTGTTGGAACTGAACCGCACCGATGTTCTGTACAACCGTGGGATTAAACTCTTTATTAACAAAGAAAGGAGGATGGACTTTGTCTTTAAATAGTGAACAGCAGCTTTGGTAAGTGAACTGCTTTTGTTTTTACATCTGCGGTAGTCTTACTACTGTGTCGTTTTTATGATATGGTTAATATTGTTCTCTCTGATGTGAATAATATTTGAATGGTGCCCTCGAGTGTGTGGCGGAATGCGTGTTTTAGTGCCGCAGTTTTGCTGGAATGTGCAGAGGCCTGTCGAATCGTGTTATTTGGGTTTTATGTTATTCTATATGCATTGTCCGTTACTGACGAAGCATCCCTTCATGCTGGCGTCATAATGAGGTTATTAGGAGGTGGTTCAACTGTAGTAGGACAGCACTGAAGGCCCAGGTATAAAGTACACGGCCCGCCACCGGAGTATGGCAGAGAAACAGAGGAAAGTTCATAGCATGAATCTACTGCCATTTCAACATCCTTACGTTCTTTCTCTTCAGATGTGTGTCATATATATACCGTAAGTCATCAGATATTTTGCTTCGAGACATTTTGTCAGGAACTATATCCTGGTGCTTAAGAAACAGTTCAACTGTATTTTTTTACTCATAGTTGAAATGATAAATACATTCAAGCATAAACTTAATTTGAAGGCTTTTTGCTGATACTCTCACACTGCTCCAGCTTATCTCCCAGTGTATCTTGTGTTTCCCAGTCTTCCCCTACACCTTGGCCAAGTAGTCTACCGATAGACCTGCCTTCAATGGGCTCATCCCCTCCCTCAGCTCACACATCTGCCGTTCATCAGCTCACAAACCTCTGCAGTATATCTATCCGGCTCTTCACCCACTCAAGGCCAGATCGTTGTGATCCGCCTGCCTGCTTCCCCGTTCAGGTCTGTGCCCTGCGTTTGGGTCCACCTGTGCCAAACTGAAACAGAGTCGTCTGCTGGCTCTTCATAAAACAGCTTTGTCGCTTATGAGGACACTCACATTTAAACTCTCCGTACCAGTCTCGTGTCAAACCTGCACCCACAGGATGCTAAATGGGATGCTCCTCTGGCTTGTTGCACTACAGCAGCTGCTGGAGGAGTACTGCTGGCGGTGTGCAGCCTCATTGTAGGAACAGACCCACATGTAGAGACAGAGAAGCCGTTCTGTAGCACTCAGGTCTCTCCACAATGCACGCTGTGTGTGTATACGCGCTCCACTTCCCCTATCAGCTGGTGTGCCTGTCTGTCCTGTCTGTCCATGCTGAGTGTTACTGGTAGCGTTAGCTGAGCTGTACATCTGCTGGCCTGCGTGTGTGTTTGTTAATCAGGTGAAGAGAAGTGGAGTTTTATATTTAGCTGTCAAATGGTGTGAGGTGTGGAAGAGAGCTCTGAGGAGCTGCTGTGTTTAGAATTTATTTACTTTTTTATTTTTTATTTACCGTATGGAATAATTTGGTCCTGGCTCAAACGTTTTAATTGAGATCGTATCTAGGGTGAGATGACTTTAACAGAGGCTGAAACTCGTGATGCTAAGCCGGTTAAAGGTCTTAGGTGGTACAGCGCTCTGAAAATTGGGTTTAGAAGCGACCATTAACAGATAGAAAATAGTGCTTACTGGATAATAACTTGGGAGTAACCCCTGAGGGATTTGCACTGGTTTGGGAGTATCCTTACCAAGATGGTGTGTAACCTGATTGGCCGTGAAGCCTTTATAGAAAATAATACACGTCTGAGAGGTACTGGTGTTGGCAGTTGCAGTAATATTCTTCTCAAAGAGAAAAAAGCCATTCGCTCTCCCTTGAAAGTCACTTTTTTATAGCAAATTTTAATCCCAAACCCTGAGCATTAACCTTCCACAAAGCAATGGTAAGAAAAGTGAGGCTTAGTCCAAAACCTGACTTGAAATGAACCGAGCGAATCAGGCTGGGGGCTAAAGTGATTCTATTGAGGTCATTTCAAGTTCACGCCACTAGACTGATTTAAGTCGTGTTTAAGTAGTCAAGATAATTGAGTGTGCATGCTATTCTTAAGCAGCAGTCCACTTAGGATGATGTGGACCACTGTGATTGGATTGAAGAAATCCAATTAAATAAGTTTGTGGATCTGGGTGGAGGTTGGGGGTTCTACATTGTTTATATAAAACATAATTAAACTACGGGCAGAATACATTCAGTTTGTGAGAACAGTAGGTTATTCAAATCTATATATATATTCGTATTAGTGCTGGGCAAGTTAACGCGCTATTATCGCGTTAACGCATTAATTAATTAATGCCGACAATTATCTTATCGCGCGTTAATTCATATTTTTTTTTTTTTATTATTATTTTGAAAGTGCGTTGCTCACTGGCAGCGGTGGAGGAAGTCTTCAGACTACGTTGATGCAGCGTGTGGGAGAAGTATAAATAAACAAAAGCAAGACAAGCTAACAAATGCTACAGAGAAGTGGATACAAACTGCAGCTGATTAGTATTGTGGAAGATGTCGGTCTGAGGAACATTCTTGAGGTGCGTTCGCGTCGCGTTTGGTGTGAACGCACCTTTAGGATCGCAGCGAATGAGTACTTTTAAAATAAAAGTGCACAATACACTACTTTTGAATTCATTATTGAACTTTGCCATAACAATGCGATTAATCGCAAAAAAAATCATGCGATTAAAAATGTTAATCATTGCCCAGCACTAATTTATATAGTTTTCAAATTTAACTGGATGAATTATAAATAATACATAGAAATACAGATTATTTCAAGTAAAATAAGGGCTGCATTAAAGAATGAATTACATAACAGAAAGCTTTTGAAAAATATGCATCTTAAAATAAAGTAATTCATTTTAGAAAAATTTATTTCACTGATTTGTCCTGCAGCTTTAAATTCAGTTCATTCAGGTGTGAAGTGATGTCAATAAAAAAGCCACGATATTATATTTTTCTCATCTTCTAAAAAGATAAATCAGTGAGCAGGGACTTTATCTGTGGTTATTAAACCACTTGTTTCACCTCTATTCTCTCTGTTTACATCATTGTTGGAGAGAGAATTCATGTGTCAGTATTCTGATCATATTTGGCTCTTAGGCTTATTTTCTGTGTCTTCATTTCAGATGTGAGTGGGTATGTTGGCTCCAAATGAGACATAGTTTTTTTTAACTGCCCATTGGAAGATTTCACAGACTCTGGTGTCTCTGACCTCTTTTCTCTTTTTGGAAATCTTCTTGTAAAATTATTTCCTTGGCTACATTAATTATTCTCCTACTGTTCCATCTCTTTCCTCGTCTCTCCCCCCTCTGTCACGGTGTGTGTACATCTCACTCGAGTCAGGAAATGTGTCAGAATACTCATATTTGATTGGCTGAGCTACATCACGTGATGTGATTTACAACGCATTGGTTGGTGTGTTTCCTGCACTGAACAAGTGCCGTAAATGCAGGAAAAGCTGCGCCGGTTAAAGTAGAAGCACTCTTTATTTAGTAATTCTCAATTATCTATCGGTTTTAGGTCCTGGGTCCGGATCCGGACCGCGGTCCGCCTATTAGTGACCCCTGCCCTAGATTAATGACCGGCCTATTTGTGTCGTTACAGTCAGGTAGCTTAGTGTAGTCTGTGACGTCAGGCCATCTGTTGTTAGAGCAACAGCGGGTGCCTCGGACATTTTATTCTCCGTTTGGGCTTTTGTTGTTGTTTTGTAGAAAATGGCTATTTCATATGAACACATACGGATGAGCATGTGTTTTAATAGAATAAACTAGCATTCATTTAATGCAGCTGGGTTTTGTCTGCCATTGTTGTGACAACTGAGTCAGTTATTAAAACAAGTGTTTTTGTTGTTTTTTACACCCTCAGAGTTTCAGCTGGAGACAGAATTCTATTTAAAACTCAGAACGCTCTCTGAAGCAGTCGTAACCTGCTTTTAAAGAAATACCACTATAAAAGCAGAACCAACATGATTATTTTATTTTTTTTTAAATGGTAGGTAAAACTAATTTAACACCCTATTATGCGGGTCACCCATTTTTAGTCTATTACCTGCAAGCCTGGTATTTATTGGCTTATCTTCCATTACACAGACTCAGAGAGGCTTTGGAAGCATTAAATAGATGAGTTCTTTCTTGAAATCTTCCCCTAAATGGGATGCCCAATGGTGCCTATTTTTGACACGTGACTGACTTGATATCATGGGAAAAGCCTGCCACAGCAGTGGTTTTTGTATTTGCTACACAGCCTGAGAGGTAACTACTCTCTGGTGTGTAGCCCTGGCTAAAAATTAATTCAGACATCAGGATGTAAATAGTTTTCTAAAAACCAAGTTAAAAGTGCATAAGTATAGATATGGGTGGATACAAATTTATATCAATAAGAGACTCATAATCTTTACAGTTCAAAGGTTACAGTTCATGCAAATGAGCATAGTTTGATTGATATGTACATGAATATGATTCAGCACTTTTGTTCCCCTTAACAACCTACCTTGTATAGCAGTATTATGTGTCAATCTTTGTTTAATTGGCTTGTCCTGAAACTAACAGCCAATCCAAGCCCATTCTCAGGTAGAGGAGTGGGGCTTAGTCGTGTGTGGCTAGGCTCAGTGTGTTAGAGAGGCAGAAGTGAATTATAACTGAACAGTGACTATTGTAAGAGAGAAATAATATTCATAATGTAATGGCTGACGACCAGTTAGCCTATGGTTTGGAATGTTGTGATCTACAAGCGGTAAATATGAGGTTGTATATTGTTTGCTATACTGTGACTAAATGTTATAGTGAAAAGACAAGTTGTGTTGCTAATCGCGAGTAGCCGTTAGCATTAGCATAATAATCGTTAGCTTTGCTGTCATACTGTTAGCTGTGCATTTGAAACTAATTGTTAAAACAAGCTATTACTAAATCGCCATGAAGTAGTGTATGGACTTGTTGCTTAGCTGATTTATCTGATTCAGGAGATGGACGTTTGTGACTGTAAGTGAGGATCGGGAAAGCTCCTTGGGACCACTATGGAGAACTGTTTCCCGCGTATGCGTGTGCTGCTGTAGACTGTTGCTGCTGTTTCTTCTGCGCCCTGCCTGCCGTCCATTACCCAGCTTCCCCTCACTTTCCCCTCTGAATATGCCTTGGATTCGTGAGTACTGACAAACGTGCACGTGTCTTTTTTTGTTTATTGCTTGTGTGAACAAGTGAAGCGGCCGTCACAGTTTTTAGGCCTCTACGCTCCCAAGCCACGACTCAGGCCTGCAACGAGGGTTTTCTGATTATTCTGATTCTGTGTGTGGGACTGTGGGTGCACAGTATATTGATGACCGCATGTAATAAATGCCAAACTGTTTTTCTAATGCCTTTGAAATATATTTGGTGTGTCAAAGTTCATCACATTCATGTTTTGATAAGAGTTGGTTAAAAGGGGTAAAATACACTTAAAATACAAGATAAAAGGACTTAATAAGAGGCACAGACCTTTTATCTTACTTCCTTAATTCTATTGGAGGCACCGCCAGTTATTTTAGTTTCATAATAAGGGAACAAGAGTTGTAAGAATAATTATATTCATGTATAAGAACAGGTAATAATTACGATTAAAACTGTACCCAGGACCCCGCCCATAGTACTACTACACCTAGCAGATTCACATAATACTATATAGCTACATGGGACGGGTGTTACACGTGGAAATGCCACAAATAACATCTGTGTCATTATTGGACTACTGCAAAATGCGACAGTGGATCTAAAGACAGTGCAGCGTACAGGAAGAACACTTGAGTTAAAACAAAGGGAAGCAATGAACAAAAAATGTACTACTCACACCCTCTCATCACTCGCAGCAGTCAGCCTCTTCCACAGAAATATAGTTAGACTCTCTGAAGAGATTGTAGGAAACATTTGACACGCTGCCAAGATTATCTTATTAGGTTGAAGTGAATAAAAAAAATGAAAGTATCTGAAAAGGTAGAATACTGTTCAAAATATGTTAACAGTAGTAATGAAGATGATAAAGGACCCACATCTGCAACACAAATCAAGTTGGTTTCTTGGCACAAAAATCTCAATAAGTAACTGAACTTTTGGTCTCACATGAACATCATTCCCCTGGGTAAAAGTCTGGTGTTTGTTTGATCCATCCACAACCCAAACGACCCGCTCTTAGAGGACTTGGACTTTATACTATGTCCAATTTTCTGCGTCTAATAATGACTTGGATGGGTTTACATTGGTGTTAATTTAAATCCCGGTGTGTCTCACAGAAGCTTAAGAGTGCCTTGTGCGTCAGTATCAAGACTCCAGTATTTGATGCCCTGCAAGTGAGACTAGGTTGGTCTGTTTGTGGACAGATTTTGACACTGTGATATTGTCACAAACATGCAAGATGCGGGCGTGAAACTTTACAGGTGTATAATGGAGATCAAGATGAAGGCTGAGATTGAAGATGGGTGTGATCCAGGCGGCAACCTTTGGTTCTGTTAAGTGAAGCCAATGCAGAAATGTTTTAAACTTGCTTTCTCTCTACTGGTCATTACGGGGCGGCTCCTCTGATTGCAAAAAGAAGTCGGATTGTATAGAAGTCCTCCGCGAATCGCCACCTTAACGTGGTGGAGGAGTTTGAGTGGCTCAGTGATCCTGGGAGCTATGTTGTCCGGGGCAGTAGCTCCTGGTAGGGTCTCCCAGGGCAAACAGGTCTCAGAGGAGAGCCCAGACTAAGAGCGGTTCAAATAACCCTGACGATATCTGTACCCCTCTTAGTATCTGCAGGTATACTCAAATTATTTGTTGGACCAGGACCTAGGTATATAGGGAGAGGTTTATAGCCAATAATAGACACACAAAGAACTGGAGCCACATAATGGTTTGGTTTAAAAGATTATATTGAACCTTGTGAAGATAAAAATAAAATTGACATCTTATACAACATTTACAATGCTCTTCTCAATCAGATAACTCAGCACATATCCATTGAAATGTGTACAAGTGTCTCTGAGATGCAATGTACCTTCAGTTTGTTCCTTTCGCGTTCAAGCTCCTTCCTTGTTTCCTTATTCAGTCAGTTCATATATTCAACAGTCAGTTTCAGTTCCAAAGTCAAAAGAATAAGTCAAAGTAGTAAGATGTGTTGCTTTCTTCAGGGTTCGTACAGTCATGGAAAACCTGGAAAAGTCATGGAATTTGAAAATGGTTATTTCCAGGCCTGGAAAAGTCCTGGAAAAAAATAAAATCCCAAAAGTTTTGGAAAAGTCATGGAAATGTGTTATATTCATATTTTCATGCCGTTCATTTACGCTGAGTTGCCAGCCAGCATTTCTCAGATTGGAGTGAGACGAGGAGAAAATGTGATGTGATCTTCGCAATAGAACATCTTTGATGTGTCGAGTCTTGGCCAATCAGCGTTCAGATGTCTACAGCGTCTTCATTTCCCTCCGTTAAAGTTTGAGTTACGTTATGTACCGTTACCGTTCAGACTTGCTGGGTTAAGTTAACGTCCACAGCATGCGGAACTTTGTCGAATGTTAACGTTCGTCATTATCGCGATTTAGAAGGAAAAAACGTAGCGTGATGAAACATGCAGCCCCCCCGTGTTCCGGTTCAGTTCACGCGGTCACTCATTAACGTTAAACCGGAACACCGGCGCATCTGGTTGCAGGTTGTTTTGTTTAACTCAAAGTAGAATGAGGATGATTTCGTGGTCAAAATAACTTTCATGACCACGAAACATGAGGCCCAGATACTGATGAGATGATGAGGTCAAAGAGCTTCAGGAAGAGGAGGCTGTTTGTGTAGCGCAGCTTGACGCAGGGCTGAGCTGTGAGTGGAGCTGGGCCTGGATAAAGGTGGAGGTCTAAACAGACGTGAGTACAGCTTCCTGCTGTCAGTGTTTTAAATACATTGATAAGGCAGGGTATGCTAAATGCAGCCTTTGCTCCAAGGAGATGAACTACAGCAACAAGGGCTCACATGTCCTCTCATCACACTGCCAGACACTGTTCACTGTAATGACCACAGCCAGTGTACCAACAGTCCCAACAGTCCCACGTTGCTCTCAAGAACCCTGAAGTAATGAGAGGGTTAAGTTGCCTGTACCTTCATTTCAGCGGGTTGCTAATGCAGAGGTGTGTATAGATCACAGCTATTATTTTACTCTTGATAAGTTACCTTAGCCAGAGTAGATTATCATTTTCATTTAAATAATTGAACTGGATTGAATGCATATTAATTGCAAATAGAAGATAGGCCACAATTTTAACGGCTGTACAGTAACAGTGGAAGTTAATATTAAGCCATACAGTAACAGGGTTCAATGAAAAATTTGCACTACAAAAGGGAAAGCAACATGTCCACTAGCTGGATGCTGCTACCTACTAAAGCTCTTATTGATGTGTCAGTGTCAACCAGAGTATATTTATAAATGTTTATTCTTTTAATCAAACTATTGTCTCTCATTCGTTTGTGTCATTTAAGGTATACTGTATGCTTTGGAATTCTCATTGTTAGTTTAAATACTACATTTTCTCACTTTTTCATGTATACACCGAGATTTCACAAAATGTTTGGTCATGGAAATTTGGTTTAAAGTCATGGAAAAGTCATGGAAATCCATTGGTCAAAATGTGTATGAACCCTGTTTCTTAATCCTACCACACTGGTGCACTCGAGGTAAGGAGATGATCAGTTCAGTGGTGGCTCGCCATCTTCCTCATCAGGAAGAGTTCCATATCCAGTATCAAAGGTATCCAGGGAACATCAAAAACCTAGCCTGTATAAGACAAGGCTGTTACGATCATGCAATTCTAATCTATGTTATGGCCATGTTATGGCCATAATGAATTACATATCAAACTTCTCAAAATAATACACATCAATTATCACATGGAGCATTTTATCCTTAAAACTATTAGGATGTATTTTTAAACTATTTAACCATGGATTAAACATGTTTCTCTTTTAAATCATGAACTGAGTAACAACAACAATAATAATTTTACCAACTTCACATTCATGTTTTTAAGATAGTCTCAACAAAAGTAGCCGAACAACTAAAATCAAATAAGTTTGCTACAACCATATCCACATTTTTCAGTAAATTATAAATGCAAAAATATGCTGCTTTAAGTAAACATGTAACACACTCCATTTCACAGCAGTCGTTTTAGCGCCAGCTTCACATATCAATGCCCTCACGTCGAAAGACAACGTAGCTAATACAGTTAGCATGCTAGCTTAATTTAGCAAAACTCACCAAGACGCTGCCAAAAGTCGTAAACTCGTGGCACAAAGGTCTCTGAATCACCTCTCACGTTGCATGAGTGCAGTCTAACAAAGCGCTGTCTTTAAACAGTTATAACTTGTAACGGCTGAACTACTTTATGAAACAGATAGTGCTCGTTCCCTCGCGCATTCTCTTACTCTGTAACGTCTAACGTCTTTCTGGTAGGGCGGGACTTTTCCTTTCCCCAATCGGGAGTCTGCATTCCCCGAAATAACCAATGAGAAGCGTATCTGGGTAAAACTGCTGTGATTGACACTTTGTTTAACAACAGAAATAAGGTTAAATTAAAATGACAATAAAGACAAATTATCTGCTGGGTTACATCACAAATAGAAAAATAACCCTAAAAATAAAGATATTAAGGGCTCAAATTCTCTACCTGGTTACACCAGCAGCCCACGGTGCACCCTCCCGGAACCAGACCCAGGAAGGGAGCTCGTCGGCGAGCGTCTGGTGGCCGGGCCTTCGCCCATGGGGCCCGGTCGGGCTCAGCCCGAAGAAACAACATGGAGCAGCCACCCTGTGGACCCACCACCCGCAGGGACAAGAATCGGGTCGGGTGCAATGCAGACTGGGCGGTGGGTCAGGCCGGAGGCCTGGGCGAGCCGATCGCCGGCAGCTTAGACTAGCTCTAGGGACGTGGAACGTCACCTCCCTAGTGGGGAAAGAGCCGGAGCTGGTGCAGGAGGTGGAGCGATACCAGCTAGATATAGTTGGACTCACCTCCACACACAGCACTGGCTCTGGAACCAAGCTCCTGGAGAGGGGTTGGACTTTGTCCTTTTCTGGAGTTGTCCAAGGTAAGAGGCGCCGGGCGGGAGTGGATACTCGCGAGCCCCTGGCTAAGCGCCGCTGTGTGTCGCCTCAATGCGCCTGCGGGTTGCGGGGAGCAAGGCTCTGACTGTGGTTTGTGCTTATGCACCAAACAGCAGTTTGGAGTATCCAGCCTTCTTGGAGTCGGTGGGAGGGGTCCTGGAAAGGGCGCCGCCTGCCGACTCCATAGTTCTCCTGGGAGACTTCAATGCTCACGTGGGCAATGACGGAGAAACCTGGCAGGGGGTGATTGGGAAGAACGGCTTGCCCGATCTAAACTCGAGTGGTGTCTCATTATTGGACTTCTGTGCTAGCCATGGTTTGGCCATAACGAACATGAACTGGGAATGTCTGGCGGAGGACCGGCTGCTGGAAAGGAGGCTCCGACTGTTTGTCGAACCTGAGATTCAAGAGGAGCAGTGCGGATTCCGTCCCGGCCGTGGAACAGTGGACCAGCTCTTTACCCTCGCAAGACTACTGGAGTTTCTGGGAGTTTGCCCAACCAGTCTACATATGCTTTGTGGACTTGGAGACGGCTTTCGACCTGGTCCCTCGGGGGTTCTTGTGGGGGGTGCTGCGGGAGTATGGGGTGCCGGACCCGTTACAACGGGCGATCCGGTCTCTGTACGACTGCAGTAGGAGCTGTGTCCGCATTCTCGGCAATAAGTCAGACACGTTCCGGTGGGTGTTGGCCTCCGCCAGGGCTGCCCTTTGTCACCGGTCCTGTTCGTGATTTTCATGGACAGGATATCTAGGCGCAGCCGGGGGGTGGAGAACGTCGGGTTCGGCGGTCTTGGGATTGCCTCTATGCTGTTTGCAGATGATGTGGTCCTGTTGGCCTCCTCGGATCGTGACCTCCAGCATTTACTGGGGCGGTTTGCAGCCGAGTGTGAAGCGGCAGGGATGAGAGTTAGCACCTCCGGGACAAGGTCGCGGCTACAAGCGGCTAAAATGAGTTTCCTCCATAGGGTGGCCGGGCTCAGCCTTAGAGATAGGGTAAGGAGCTCGGACATCAGGAGGGAACTTGGAGTCGAGCCGCTACTCCTTCGTGTCGAATGGAGTCAGCTGAGGTGGTTCGGCATCTAATTAGGATGCCTCCTGGACGCCTCCCACTGGAGGTTTTCCAGGCACGTCCAACTGGGCGGAGACCCCGGGGTAGACCCAGAACACGCTGGAGGGATTAGATCTCCCAGCTGGCCTGGGAACGCCTTGGGATCCCCCAATATGAGCTGGAACATGTTGCGGGGGAGAGGGAAGTCTGGGTCAGCCTGCTTGGCCTGCTGCCACCGCGACACGACCCCGGATAAGCGGAGGAAAATTAATATGAGAAAATGACTCTACTTCTCTCTTGATTTATTACCTCAGTAAACATTGTAAACATCAGTTTATGGTCTCAATCTCTAGTTTCAAGTCTTCTTCAATACAGCATGATGTTCATTTAGTAAATTATAGTCCATTTAGAGTCAAACAGACCATAAAGCAGGGTATGCCTAAGGGTGGGGCTACCTTGTGATTGACAGTTTGCTAATGCTACCAGAGCATATACGGTGTCTCTAGGTCACTCCTCTGCAGTTCAAATATGGTAACTTCCGTTCACTGGTTGGAAAAAGCCAAATAGGGGGAAAGTAAGGAGGGAAGTCACCCCATCACTTGATGCTGTGACCCGTCTGGCATCTCGAATGGTGTAATCCCATCACAAAATGGTCTCTAGTTATTTATTTATTCATAGTACTGTCATTAGGTTTCTGGTGTTCCACACGGCTCTGTTTCAGGCCCACAGCTCCATAGCCAAAGTTTGACCTTGCTGCAAAGTTTTTTCTGGAGAACACTAAAACACAAGCAAGCTGTTCTTTTATAAATAGAAGATAATTCATTTACCAGCCCACTATTTACCAGCTGGGACCTGTTCGAGTCAAGAACATGAAAATGAGAGAAAACAAATCTAGAGGGAGCTGTTGTGGTTAACACACACAGTAAACAATGGAAATGTAGGTGTAAGGATGACATACAGTTGAGATAAGCCTAAATATATGTTAAGCAAGAACACATGTGCCAGGGCAAACTGTAAAATCTGAGACAAAACAGCAGTTAATGCTTAAGCAGATTGGTGAGCACAAAGATGAGACTGTTCGAACAACATAGTATACCAATGGACGCAACGTAGCACCGCTTCTGATGTTGCAGGCTGTCCCTGCTTTACAAATATAGACAAAAATCATTTAAAAAAACACAAACTGCTTTGGGCACATTGTGTCAAGTACTAATAAGAAGGTGATGTTTAAGAGTTTGAGGGCTAATTAGCCTCCATATCCTTTTTTCTTACACAGTGCCTTTGTCTGTCTAAAGCCGTTTGCACAAGCTGTGGCAGTGATTCGAATGTGCTTCGTGCTTCCCCATGAAGCCACTATTTCAAGACAGCAGTCACATTTAAATCCACAAAGGCAATAAACTATACAATATAACCTTCTACTAGAGACCAGAGTTAGAAGTGAACCAAACAATCTCAAGCCTTAATGTCTGGTCAAACCATAGACTGTATCTTACAAGTGGACAAAGTAATCGAGACGTCACCCATTGGTTTGTGGACTGCGGTTTAGAAGCCTCCAGTTCGGTGATTTGGCCGTCACCATCTTGGATTTTTGCAACCAGTAAAAGGAAGTTACCGTAGAATGTGAGGAGTGACGTAGAGACACCGTATATAGCTCTGGTAGAGGCAGCGACCTGTCAATCACAGTAAGCCCGCCCTAAAGCATAACCTGCTTTATGGTCTATTTGACTCTATATGGACCATAATTTACAAAATGAATATCATGCTGTATTGAACAAAAAATTGAGACAATAAACTCATGTTTACAATGTTTACTGAGGAAAAAATCAAGTGAGAAGTAGAGTAATTTTCTCGTAGACTTCCATAAAGTCTGACTTATTTTTGCAACCAGAGGAGTTGCCTCCTGCTGGTCAGTAGAGAGAATGCAAGTTTTAAGACACATTCGCATTGGCTTTACTCATCAGAAGCGGAGGTTACCGCCTGGGTCAAACACGCAGCTCATGTTTCACCATAATGTAATGAACACCATGGAAGTGTAATAATACACAGGTCAACGACTACTAATCTCAGGCCCCGCAAAACAGTCAGTAAAATGCTACTGATTGCATGTTTAAGAGTCCTGATGTATCATACCTGACATTTGCTATACATAATATGAATAATCAGACACTGCGTTTCCAAGCTCCGTTTTTTTTAAATTGCCACTGTGAAAGAAAACAAATCTTATTCTTTGCATTTGAGATGAGTGTGTTTTTACACCAAGACCTACTGTACATTAAACCAGTTCTACATTAATGTCAGTAATGCTCCTGGGCTGCTGCTGCTGGTGGTTTTAGATGCATGTGGTTTCTGCCCACGCCCTGATGTGTTTAGCTTTTTAAGCAGGCCACAATCCATCGGAGCAGAGCCACAGAGGGCCCTGAGGACAGATGGAAGGCTCAGGACAGGCAGGAAACTCATGTTTTACTGCTCCTTTAAAAGGAAATGGACTTCTATTAAAATAACACTGTGGTGCTTGTGTTTTTGTGAGGTTTCTCTGCCTCTCTCTGTGTATATGTCGTTTAGATAGAGATAGCAAGCTGGTGTCTTTCACTCTAAAAGAACAGGGTTCTTAAGAGCATTTAGATACAATTCATTTACAATATATTTGTTTGGTTGTTTCTAGTGTAAAATGTGATCTTTTCAAGGACATAATAAATCCATAAAAATACAAATAAGCTACTTTTTTCAGAACTACAAATTGTAAGTGAAGAATCATCATTAGACTAGATTGCTCTGCTCATCCGATGATGATCTTGCTGGTTGAATCATTTTTGTAATTCATGTAATATAAAATAGTGTATGGAGGGCCACACCCAGACGGCAACCTCTGGTTCTGAGAAGTGAAGACAAAGCAGAAGTGCCTTAAGCTTGCATTCTCTCTAATGGCCATCAGGGGGCGACTCCTCCGGTTGCAAAAAGAAGTCAGATTGTATAGAAGTCTATGAGAAAATGACTCTACTTCTCTCTTGATTTATTACCTTAGTAAACATTGTAAACATGAGTTTATGGTCTCAATCTCTAGTTTCAAGTCTTCTTCAATACAGCATGATGTTCATTTAGTAAATGATGGTCCATTTAGGGTCAAATAGACCATAAAGCAGGGGATGCTTTAGGGCGGGCTATCTTGTGATTGACAGGTCGCAGCCACAGTGTTCTGGGAGTTGTCCGTGTTTTTGTCTTACAACTTTGACTCTTTCACAGTGTGTTTTCAGTTCATAAAAGTAAATGATAACATTTTGGTTGCCAAAATAAAAGTATTTTCAGCTTTTGATTTTACTTAACTCCACCCTCTCATGTCACTTCTGGTTGCAAAAATCAAGATGGTGGCTGCCAAAAACCAAAGGCGCGAATGGCGAACTCAAGGCTTCAAAACTGTAGTCCACAAACCAATGGGTGACGTCAAGGTCCCCTTCCTATATAAAGTCTATGGTGTAAATACAAATCTGACTGTTCAAATAAAAAACAAATATGTAATTGGAGAAATATCTGCTTCGAGGTACTTTCTTTTCAGACAGTGTTTTGCTCAGACTTGTTACCTTGAATTCTTGAAGAAAACATTTTCTCTCACTTCTCCAAGATGAACAAAAACAAATCAAAAAAACAGAGAACAGTCTTGATGAATTGAAGTTAATGGTGGGCCGCGTTTAACAACAGCAAAACTATTGCAAAGTATTCTTCTACAAACTCTTACCCAACTTCTGCAGTACAATCCAATTCTCATTTATCCAGTCATATGCGCACTACTTCCAAAACACATTCGCTAAAACAGTAAAGAAGAAATGGACAACTCATGTTACTCATTTATGAAGCTTCTGAACTACCTAACATCTCTTCCATCATTTAAATCTAGTAACTACTAGAATCTTTAATATTTTTATAGCTTTAATATCGAATGTTTTTTTATGATACTTGTAACTTTTTATATAATTCCTTGTTTATTGTGTAGTTGTGCCGTTTCTCTTTTGCAGATTGTAAATTGATTGTCAGTACGATTATTGTGGATGTTTCTTGTTCTCAGGTGTCTCTTGGAAAATAGATGATAATCATAATAAGACTGCCTGATTAAATAAAGATTCAATCTTAAAAAAAAGAATAAGCCAGTCTTACAATAGTCCGACTGGCCAGATGATGTTCAAACAACACAAAATACTTGGATCAATGTATCAATTCGATGCTAAACGATCCAATAACGTTGATGCAATGTGAAAACGTCGATACCATCATCATCTTTTTAAGGTGCGCCTTTAATTTGAAATTCCCTGTCTCGTCTGTTTCACCATTTTCTTCCTAAACATACAAACTTACTTGTGGCCTAGCAATCGGCTCAGAAAAAGACAATACGGATATTTACATTCCTCTTGGGAAATAAAATCAGCAGGAGGGTTTACACCAATGTATTGAAAGGATGGCGGCCAGTTGACTCCCTGTGGTATCATATGACTTGTTCTTTGATTATAATAATATATTTTACAAATCTGAGACTAAACTGAATAATGAAAGATCCTGATATGGTAGGAAGATAAAAAAATGGATAATAACCTACAGATAACGTGCTTCTATGTTTGAACCAAATGCCATTTTCAAACCTCACCTGAGATGCAGACTGTTTCGCAGCATCCGATCCCGCACCACCAGGCAGCCATCCCGCCCTAACCCTAACCCATCACTTTGACGCTTGTCACTTTACCGTTATATAATTTTATGTGTTACCACCTGTTTACATCTCTGTGTATTTATATGTATATATTATATATATATATACACATATAAATAATGCTCTTATCTTTTGTTGTGTTGATGCTGAAATAGTCAACGTTCAACTGTAAATTCATTATCTAGGGCTTTTTACTGACTACATAGTTTCATTATCAATTCATTGTTGGATTATTTGATTTATGCTTTAGTTCATCTTTTTTTTCTGCCAAACCCCAAAATATATATTTATATTTTTAGTGTTATAAAACAGGGAAAAGCAGCAAATCCTCAGTGCTTTACACAAGACATAAAAAGTATTATAAAAGGACAAGTATAAACAGGATTAAAAGAATATAAATAAAAGAATGTAATAAAACCTGCAGCAGACCTGCAGTTTCTGGGACTTAGTTTCTTATCTGTGAAAACAAAACGCTGCTCTTCCAGGTTTAGTTTGGACTCTGGAGACCTAAACCAGACCTGAACCAGACCACCTAAAAGCTGGATCATTGCTTGATCAGATGTAAACCACCAACAGTATTTGAAATCAAAGATCAGAGAGCCTCAGCCTGAGTCCTGACCCCGGAGCAGGTGTTATGTTGCCGTTACATTGATTTCTTGGTATTTGTTGGTAACATATTCAACTTATTCTGGCAGTGTTGGTGAAACTTTTAGTTAAAGGTTGAACATTGTTTGGATATCCACCCAGAGGCGGTTTACCAGAGAGACGGTTTATCAGAGAGACGGTTTATCAGAGAGACGGTTTATCGGCGGTCCGCCCGGAGACGGTTTACCAGCAGTCCACCCAGAGATCGTATGATTCCAAGCCAACTAAGAACTATAACTTCACAAGACACTAATCAGAAACAGGTGGGCAGACACGAGGGCAGGCCGAAAGCTGATTGGTGGAAGAACCACAAAGAAACAGACAAGACTAATACAACACAGGTGATGCACAGAAAAAAAGGAGGAAAAAAACACAAAGACAGGAAGTCGAACAAACACAGGACACACAATAAAACATTTCAAACAAACATTTTTGCATATTCATACTGGACAGGATGAAAAGGTAAAACACAATTAGAAATGCAGCTCCGCAAGCAATATATAACACCCAATTGAATCGCATGCTTCAACTGTAAAAGAAAGACAAAAACAAATGTCCGACAGCTATATGCCGACTCAAGCAGCACCTTACAAGACAAATAAATGAACTGACTGGTAGTGTACAATATGAGAATCTTTTGTATTGAGGCAAAGCCTAAACGGAGTTGTCCAAGGTGCTGAATGCACTGACATTGTGCTTCGACCCACGACCCATTTGATGCGCCGTACCAGATTACAGCTTTAAGATAATTCACATCTGTAGTCTCTTCGGCAGGCCAAAACAAAGAGGACACAATGGCAAACAGTAGAGACTGAACACACATGCAACAAAGAACACACAGGACACACAATACAAACTACAATAGCTACTATGGATGGATTTTCATGACGTTTGGTTTGTTATAAATGTGGAAAAAATTGAGCACGATTGTTACTTGTAGGAATTTAATTTGGTTACTTGGGTTGGTCTTATCCCATCTGTGCCAGACCATTAATCTGAAAAGCCACATCTTCTTCTCCGACATTCAAGCACCTATTTATAAATAAGCAACATCAAGTGTAAATTATTTAGAATTTTAAGCTTTTGTGAGTTTCTGCAAAAATGCAGATTTCTACATCTGTTGTATATATATTAGTGCTGGGCAAGTTAACGCGTTATTATCGCGATAACGCATTCATTAATTAACGCAGTTTTTTAAAAATGATTAAGCGGACATTTTTAACACAAGAACCGGGCAGCGAGTGGTGAACAGCTGTGTTTGTGTGGGAGAGCGTCTCTTCCTTCTGCTTCCGCTCTCCCCCCCACCGGGTGACACGCCTGGTCCGGAACCCCCCTTCACTCCGTCACCGTCGGTCCCTCCTGTCTCACACACACACACGCGTGCGCGATTGTCTCGTTACAGGATCAAACGTGACAATATCTAAATAAATAAAGTGTTTTTAAATGAACATATAAGCATGTGAGAACAAACTGCTCTTAACTGCAACTCTTTATTAGCTTAACTTCCTCATGCAGGTTACTGCCACGGTACAGGCTACAGGTTCCATGCTTCACCTACATTCCCCTGGGTCCTAAGTCCCTCCAAGTACAGCTTCTTATCACCCTCTATGTACCAACGTATATTTATAACAAATACCACACATATTACGGTAATCAGCGTTGGATATGTGTCTGACCAAAATACCAAAAAAAGCTAAAAATAAATGATTCATATAAATTATTTTTTATATTTTTTATTTTATTTCAAATTCCATTTCTTACACACGATAAAGTTGTGAACACCGGCTGAATATCTATTATCATAATCATTATAACTGTATTATAACTACTACTGTGTAAAGGGAATACTGCTGTTAAAAAGCACCTTATGTGTTGGAAGTGTTTGCAAACCAAATGTTATTGCACTTTTGTTCATATAGCAGTACTTTTAAAATAAAAGTGCGCAATACACTACTTTTGAATTCATTATTGAACTTTGCGCATAATGCGATTAATC
>NW_022280071.1:1088011-1132402 GCF_004355925.1 Anarrhichthys ocellatus
TATATATATATATATATATATATATGTGTATATATATATATATATATATGTATGTATGTATGTATGTATGTATATATATATGTTATGTATATATGTATGTATATATATATATGTTATGTATATATGTATGTATATATATATATGTTATGTATATATGTATGTATGTTATGTATATATGTATGTATGTTATGTATGAAAATCAATGAGTAGTAATAGAAGCAATACTGGTTAGGATCAGTGAATATACTGTGTGTGTGTGTGTGTGTGTGTGAAGGGAAAGAGACACACACAGAGAGCAAAAGAGAGGTTGGTTTCTGTCTATCTATCACGAAAACCACAGCCTGGTCACAGGCAGTACATTAACTAGCCATTAGGAATCGATGGTTCATCCATAATGCACTCTGGTCATAGGTACATTAAGAAGTCATGACATTAAGATTTGATTGATGTCATCCGAACGGGTGGGACCAAACCCTTTTAGCCCAAAAGCACAGGAGAATAAATCTAGCTGCAGCAGGCAGTGCATGCAGTCAGGACAAAATGAGAGAACAAATAACAGGACTGTTAAATACAGCGTGGGATTAGAAGTACATACACACAAGACCATATGATAAGTCTTTTTTTCTTTTCTTTTCAAGAGAAATTTGCACATTATGTATATGTTACTAAGAATGAAACGCACCACAATGCCACCTCTCTACTTTCAGCACATTGTCAGTAGGTTATTGTCTTGCAAACGATTTACTACAGTTTTTACAATAGTTCAAGGCTTATTCTACACACAAGGTTGCACAATGAAATGCAGTCGTAGTGCCTTTATGCTACACAAGGACAACATGACGAAAGAAAAAACACGGTTCAATTCTCTGGACAGATAATATTTGCATTAAAAATACGACATCATCAGAGTCAGTCTCCTGCTGTCCCTACGTGGCGTTGCGCTCTGGCGGCGCGGATCAAGCGCCACGATGTCATGATGGAGGCGGGTCTTAATGTCGATGAGAGTATGAGGCCATATGTGTTCCAGTTATAAAGATGAAAAGGCAAACAAATTCAAACTAAAATGTAGCAAAGTTCATTGGCGCTACTGGCCGCCACATCTGCATGCGTCACCGTCACCATGGTTATTGTGTACATGTACGTCAATTACATGCATTTAGTAGAGTTTATTATCTTTATTAAACTGAGCCTGGTGCTGAAGAATTGCTGCTACACAGTAGGGCTTATCAGTCTCTGCCTCCAAAATGGTTATTGATTGCTATCAGAGAATATTTCTGTAGTATGCCAAGCAAGTGACGATAAGATCTTTTACCCGTGTATTTTCATCCGCAGACGACAGCAAAATCTATCTAAACGTTGCAGCTTGTGTTAGAAACTTGTTGTGCTTTTCTCATACATGCTATCAAATTAGCACCTCATGCCTTTTAACTCACGATTCAGTTGCATTTCCATAATGTTGGGGAACTGAAAAGAGAGATTTTAATAAATGGTCCAAACGGAAAGCACCAGAGGTTCAAGACATCCCAACATTTAAAACACTGAACTCTATATTTCTCATAATGTGACTGAAAAGCATATCTTCATCATGTCATATGGGACTGATGGGAAAGACGGGAAAGATTTCTATGTTTATGAAGAGCGGTCACATTAAAAGAAAGCTCGAGATGGTCTCTCAGCCCGAGCTCATAACCTCGCTTTGACATCATCAGGGTCATTTTCTCAGACTTGACAAAGCTTGTTAGTATTTTGAAATTCTGCTTACTTTCAACAACTTGAAATGCTTACTGAGGTCTTAATCTGGACCTCAATTGTGACTGATTTTGTAAGCTTTTCATGAGCCGGTGCCTCGTGATGGACAGACCACATGATGTTCAGGTCGAGGCGTGATCGTAGACTGTGTAGTAGAAGTGGACGTAGTCACTGTGACGTAACCCGCTGGTTTATATACAGCTGTGAAGCCTCGAGTTCAGCAATTTGGCTCTCGCCACCTTATTTTTTGGCCGTCATTATCTTGGATTTTTTGGAACTAGAAGTGACACAAGAGGGGGAGCTAAGTGTAACAGAATGCTGAACAAGACATTGTTAAGCAACCAAAACTGTTACAATCAACTTTCATGAACTGAAAACACACTGTTAAAAGGTTGAAGTTCTAAGACTACAACACAGACAACGCCGTGGAAGCGACCTGTCAACCCCAAGGTGGCCCCGCCCTAAAGCATACCCTGCTTTATGGTCTATTTGACTCTAAATGGACCATAATTTACTAAATGAACATCATGTTGTATTGAAGAAGACTTGAAACCTCAGTCTCTCGAGTTTTTGGGGGCCCTTAAAGCCAGCTGACAGTGTGTGTGTGTGTGTAAAGCTACCCCTCCCTGAAATGAACATCAAACTGTTTGCTAAGCCTACAAGTATTCTTGATCCAGCAGATCTTAATTTCCTTGTTTTGTCCATCACTCACTATCAAACAAATTGTACTTAGTGAATTAACAGCTCAGATATGAGAACTCTTGGCTTGTTTCAAGCCTGTCTGGCCACTCACGTTTCTCGCACCGATCCAGAGCGAAAAGGAAAGTGAATATTGGACTCTGTGTCAACTGGATGTGTGAAAAAGACAAATGTTTGCTGACACATTTAAGAACATTATTAGGTCATAATATGTCAATGTTGTGTTTATTTGCTGCCCCCAAGTGGCCAATAAAATATCCATTGTTACTAATTTAAGATTTATCCTTTTGGACCAGGGAGCAACCTCCGGTTCTGCCGAGTGAAGTCAATGTGGAAGTTTCTTCAAACTTACATTCTCTCTACTGACCAGTAGGGTGCGACTCCTCCAGTTGCAAAAAGAAGTCAGATTGTATAGAAGTCTATGCGAAAATGACTCTACTTCTCTCTTGATTTATTACCTCAGTAAACATGGTAAACATGAGTTTATGGTCTCAATCTCTAGTTTCAAGTATTCTTCAATACAGCATGATGTTCTGCTACTAGAGTTGTATATGGCGTCTCTACGTCACTCATCCGTATTCCAAATATGGTAACTTCCGTTCATTGGTTGCGAAAAAAGCCAACATGGCGACGGCCGTAATCCAAGATGGTGATGGCAAAATTGACGAACTCGAGGCTTCAAAACGTCCACAAACCAATGGGTGATGTCATGATAACTTCATCCACGTCCTATATAAAGTCTGTTTGGGACCCAAGAATATCCAATACAAATTTCATATTAGTCAAATGCCAATGCATTATATCGGAGGTGTGGGTCACCTGGGTATGATAATAATGAACCTGGCTCTCTGTGTGACTGTTCGCTCAAGGCAGTTAGATGAAACATATGATGCATACTGTGTTCATTATCCCATGCTCACTCCCAAGATATAGGCGCTTGGTCAGTGAGACACTCCACTTAGGGAGGGATGGATGGGTGGGTCAAACCCACACAAGCTTTCACTCAGGACACATCTTTTATCGCACTATGCACTTAACTAACGCTGGGTACGTAAGTTATGCTACAAGTGTATGTATTTTATGAAACAAAGCTTATTTTAACCCTAACCATGATAATTTCCTACCTAACCAAATACTTTTGTTGCGTAAGTAAACCTTAAAATCCATCGCATCTTCTCGTCCATAGACTGTATACAAGAAGTGGACGTAGTTGTCATGACGTCATCCATTGGTTTGTGGACTGCGGTTTCAAAGTCTCGAGTTTGGCTATTTTGGCTGTCACTATCTTGGATTTTGACCGTATATCTTGGTTTTTTTTGGTACCAGTGAACAGAAGTGACCATATTTGGACAGTGGAGGAGAGACATAGAGACGCCGTATAAAGCATATCCTGCTTTATGGTCTATTTGACTCTAAATGGACCATCATTTACGAAATGAACATTCCGTATTGAAGACTTGAAACTAGAGATTGAGACCATAAACTCATGTTTTTCTCATAGACTTCTATACAACCAGAGGAGTCGCCCCCTGCTGGCCATTAGAAAGAATGCAAGCTGAAGGCACTTCCACATTGGCTTCACTTTTCAGAACCGACAGTAGTCTCGTCACATGATTAAATAGACTTGACAACATCTGCATTCTATACATATTAAGCAGAAATAGCCATTGCACATCTATATAAGTAATACAAGTAGTCCTTTAACTGTTTTTAGTCATAGTTTATTTATAAAATCTTTCAAGTATAATGTGCATATCATATCCCCCCTTACTACATTTGTTCAGGGGAGTATGAAGCAAATGAGACTTCTACCGAATAATTGTGAGTTCTTCTTTGAACCCAGGTGCATTAACAACATGGCTAATTGGTTGCGTGTGTGTGTGTGTGTGTGTGTGTGTGTGTGTGTTTGGGTCTAATTATCCAATGCGTGTTTAGTTCCTCTTATTTCTGTGGGGTCACAACCATCACAACCGCGCAGGGGCGTGTGCGCGTCTCTTGTCAGTTGTTTCCTCTCCGTCCAGTAGGTGGGACTTGAAGCTCGGGAGGCAGGAGTCGTTCTCTCTCTCTCAGCCGCCACGTCTCTTTCTACGTCTCTCCACCATTCCCACCGTCTGGAACCAGAGAGAGAGAGAGAGAGAGAGAGAGAGATGGAGGGATGACATAAAACGATGCAGAGAGAGGAGGGGAAGAGAAAGACAACCAGACCGCACGCGCTTCAGACCCCTTCATGTCATGGATCTGGATTATTTTCGGAATTTCTTGCACCTTTTTTTCCTCCCCGGCGGTGCGTTTCTTTAAAAAAAACGCGCAGAGGAGCCGTGACTGGCATCATCAAAAGCCCTGACATACCCGCACACACACGTATACACACACACACACACACACACACCCGCACACATATGGATACGCAGGAACATGAAGGGAGATATGTTTTTTTCTTCTTGATTTAACATCTGGACTCCATTGAGAGAAATAAGGAGAACGCCGGTTACGCATTCGCACACCCACGTATGCACGGAGCGGACTATGAACAAGAGGATTTGAGTCGTATTTTTTCCGTCGCAAAGTTGCGAGGAGATCTCGAATCGTGACAGAATGGATGGATCTGGCGCGTCGTTTGGCGCATTCGGTGTCCGTCGCCCCCTCGGGGTACGGTGCTGCTGGAAGGTCGTCTTTCTGCTCACCGTATTCTTTCGCAACTACCTGAGCTCCCTGCTGGACTGTCCGCCCACCTGCACCTGCTCGTCCACGGAGATCTACTGCAATAAGTCCGACAACAGCAAATTCTTCCCGCTGCTGTCCTTCCAGGGCACCGGGAGCGCCGGGAACAGCACCGGCAGCATCGAGGACCTTTTCCAGAACATCACTTCCATGTAAGTGCTACTGCATGCTGCTGCTGCTGCGTTAGATCAGTCATGTAGCTGTGTGTCGGTGGTCTTCATTTGGGTTCAGGAGGTTACCTTTTGATTGCAGAATTTAGTTTTTTTTTAATGCAGAGAGAACCTCCACTTTGGTGTTTATCCTTAGAATAAAGGAAATCCTTTGATGGATATGTATCCACAGCATATGGGCAACAATCAATACATGTCAGTAATGAGAGAAGGTTCCTCAGTTGGGGGAAAAAAAGGAGAGATGCATTCTTTATAGTGTGCTTTATGGGGGTAGAATTGGTGTTTGTCTTGTGGGATATTCACAAAAATAAACTTTGAATCATCATAAAAAAGAAAAAACGGACACAAATAATGTAATATTGAAATAAGGGTAAAAATAGACCATTATGTTTGTGGTACACAATGAAACATTTCAGATCCAAACTTAAGCCTGAAAATCGGCGATTCCCCAATCCCTCAACTGGAGGTCACAGGTAACCGTTTTTTGTAATTGCGTCTATATTAGGGTTGGCAAAACTTTTTGGATTGTTGTGGGCCATACAAAGAAAAATATAAGGAGCCATGGGCCAAAGTAACTTTGGCCCATGGTAACTTTTCAAACAGTTACACTGTAAGAAAATCTGCTCATAAATAAATAAAAAAAACAGTACTGTGCCCACCTAAAATATGACGATGTTACGTGTAAATCTGTAAATAAGTAAATACATTTTGAGTTTGAAATGACTAAATGTTGGTTTCGGGGCCTACTTAAAATATTATAATGCAAATGTAAGATTATATCTGTAAGTCCGTATATCTAATGTTCAGATGAAAAAACAGAACAGGTACAAATGATCTTGGTTTTCACAAAATGTTGTCGCCATCTAAGATGTGCAATGTACATCCAATTTATTAGAAATATGCTCAAACCATATTCTATTATTATTTTTTTTAATAACAGTGGGCCATTTAAAAATTGACAGTGGGGCCGTAGTTTGGCCATCCCGGGACTACACCCATACATCTACTCTATATTTGTGTACACTAGCTTATATACTGTATGACCTGGTAAACCAGTACTACATGACACTGGGCATCCTCCCTTAAAAAGCTCTAGAATGTCTTAATCTTATTTGAACATAATCTTAGTCTATGCAAACAACTTCAATGTAGAGGGAAGGGTCCTCTACTGAGCTCATGGGGTCAAGTCAGAGGCTTAATGTGTCAGTCATTACTGTAAGAGCAAACAGAAAAGCAGCAGCAACACACAGGTGTTTGGTCTGTTGAAGATCATATGTGGTTGTTTTTATCCTTTCAATCCATGTAAGTTTTGTCTAAAATTGTTTAAGAAGGACGCGATCAAGGGATTCTGTGACCTTGTTGTGGTTGAATGTTCAATGAGATTTTCTTTTCCCATAAACCTTAAACTAGTTCAGATTTTAGAGCTGGTCAAACCTGTGATGTAGTGTTCAGTAAACCGTGACACTTGGCGTCAATATGAGCCAAGCCAATTTGAAAGCACCTACAATGAATCTATGTCCCCATAAAAGTGCTGAATTCTTAGGGAATTAGTACATAAAGGTGGTTTAAGTGGCCTTTTTCTGCATTCATGGTGGCAGGCAGTCCTTTTTCTTAGTCAAGTTGACCTTGACCAAAATGACTTGGAACGCTGCAGTTGTACATCATGTGACTAAGATCCTTTCTCAACTAGTGGATATTTGAAAAGCCTAAAAGATGTTCTTTGTTTTTTTGACTGTGAATGAGCTACCGTAAGATGATCTGAAAGGCCCCAGTTCTTCAATAAAGAACAGCACAAAAAGCATTTCCTGATTTATTATTCTTCCCCTTCGCTCACTGCAGTATCTCCTTAAATACCTTCTTTTTATATCCTTTCATGACAGAAAACCGCGTTGACCAAGAGGTAATAAGACCAGATATCTTGAAACAGCTTTTACATTGAATGATAAAAGCAGTCATTGCTCGCTGAATACAAACCACCAAGGACCCAAAAGACTTTAAATACCCTATTTACTTCGTGAGACCGGCCTGAGAACCACAGGAGGCTGAACTTCTCTCAAGAAATCCTCCTTCCTTTGGATGAGAATAGCTCAAAAAGACCCCAAACGTGACGTACCTTGTTTGATGGGATTTATTGGTTCGGTGTTGAGGAAAATCTGTCTTGTCAAGACAGCTCTATGACCAAACGAGAGGCGTTTGTACAGTATAAGGTCGATCGAGTCCATCTCACATGACCGTTATCCCTGTGTGTGTGTGTGTGTGTGTGTGTACGTATCCTCCTGCGGGATTTTCCACATGCATGTGTCACCTGCTCAGAAAGTGGTCAGCATTCACAATCAGAAGTTGTGTCGGAGCTGAATTCATTAAGCCATACTGAATAATTCATTAGCCGTACACTCGTTGATATATGCATCGAGCATTTCCATACAGTCGGTCAGTTACAAAAACATGATACCTCAGAATCAGCTTTATTGGCCATGTATGCGTACGTATGGAATTTGACTCCGGTTTACACTTTGGTCTCAACGTACATACACAAGTTTACAAATAAACAAGAGAAATATAAAAAAACATAAAACAAGGAGAACAAAAAAAGTGGAACAGATGTAGGTATAAACATTTATAAATATAATTTATCTAAAGACACAAAGAATATATACAACATGATGCATCTGCATTTTGACAAAGCACCTCACCTCCAAAATCAACGTTTGTTTTTGATAACCATGCTACCTTGAATTCTTGAAGAACACTTTTTTGCATGCCTCCATGGTGAATGGAGAATCAAAAAATGCCCCAAAACAGAGTAAGTCCTTGATGAATGGAAGTCAACAGAGGCCAGCACTAACAACAGCAAAACAATATGAAAATATCTGTTTTACAAACTCTCACTCAAATGGTGCAGAACAATCCAATTCTAATTTATGCATGTCTTCACTACTTCCTTGAACACATGCATTTTTGCTAAAAATTGACATACCGTCGAGTTTGAAGGAGTAGTTGGCATTGGAAACATGGAAAAAAAAAATCACTTTGAGGCAGTGTAAAGGGAACTTTGAGGCTTTGTGGCTGAGTTCATGTTTTTGCCTCCTCGTGCAGGTGGAAAATCGGTCAAGTTGTTAAACCAGATTAAGGAAAATCAGTTTAAAGACATATTGATTCTAACATCACCATTTCAATGTCTGACAAGTTGCAATCATTCCGGAGCTTGTCTGGGATTTTATTATCTTGTGCACAATTGTCGTTTTCAAGTTATGCAGCCAGCCAGCGTGAGCAGATGTCAACAGTGGTGTTCAAACTGAGGCTGGTTGGTGTCGCTTTCTAAACTTTATAAGTATTGAGTTGTTTTATCTGATAAAGTCAACACGTTACATTGTTCTTTTGAGCATTTTAACCTTGAGCGTGCTTTAAGAAAATAAAATATATCCAGAGCACTTGTTCTGTGTGGAAATAAATTCAGAAATCACCCTGGAGCTAAAATTAGGTTTTAGGAGTGTGACTTTTGCTATGTTCGTCGTCACTGTTTTTTTTACACCTCAACAATCAAACACGTCAGCTGAACCGCAAAGAACGAGGGCCTGCGTGATCTTTTACAGTGTAGGGGTGCTATAAAGGAATGATCACAGCGACCCGTTACTCTTTCAGCAGACATATGGCGCGTGAGTTTTGTATTTAACAATCAGAACCAGTCCTTTGAACAGAAAACAAGCAGAACCATGGCAATGCTTGCTAACGTATTAGCAGTAGCAGATGGGTGGACAAGTATGGAAAGCTTTTTCAACAGTAGGCAGTGCGCAATTATAAATCCTACTGCATTTCTTGGCAAGACCCGCTCTGTGTAGCTCTGTGTAGCAGATTTGTTAAGGTCAGGCATTGACCTCGAGTAGGTAGGATCAGGATAGCCCATTGGTCAGCGCATAGGACCTGAACAAATCAAGTTACCGGTAACTCTGCGAGCATGGATGCCTGGCCAATCCTAGCACTTGTATGCTGCGCACGGAGGATTTTGCCAAGAAAAAGCACCGGGATTCATAATAACTCAAAGGCAGTAAGTGTGGAACTGTACGTTTATTTGTCCTGAACCATTCAGCACAGGATGTTCGGTTTGCTATGCACCATCCGTTCGGTACTCCCTGTGACCCAAACGGTCAAAATAGTATATTAATGTCTACCACACTTAAGCGCGGGATAAAAATTCTGGAGTGCGACTTTCAACTGGAAAGTTTTGGCAGCGCACCAGCATGTTTTTAGCTGTAGCATGCTAGTCGTATTCGCCCGATTAGTCGTATTGGCCGAGCTCACTTGACAACAATTTGTGTCAGAACGTTTGCCGATATTGTTCAACTGAAGTCGAGATACACCTCAAACATTTAAATTTGCGATGACATCAACCAAATGTGTCAATTAGCGTAACAAAGCAAAAAAAAGACTGGAGGCTGAGTCCTCCTCCCCACAACGGTCAGGCAGCCTCAAACTGCAACTTCAGTTTCAAGTAATATTTTGGTTCTGGCTAATCAACAACCAGTACCAGTTTAAGACCGGTCCATTGGTACCCATTCCTGCTGACCATCCATCCCTGATGGAAAGGAGTATTCTGACAGGGAAGAGTGCTTTTGCCAGTGCAGTGAGCTAATCAGGAATAATGGCTCCATCACGTCATAGTAGAATCTGAGTGTTGTCTAAGATTGAGTTCGGGGACATGCAGCACCGTACTCCTCCGGCTCAGTTCACCTCACTTGGCTTTGGCGGATTGAAAGTAGAAAACAATGTCGACAGATCATCAAGATAAAAGATCGACATTTTTTACATGAATTTCCTTTCGCCACATTGTAGTTATGTCTGTGCATGGATGTGTGTGTCTTTCTGCTCTGAGGGATTTTACATTTAACAACAGTTCACCCAGCTCTCAGAGGTTGTAGTCCAGCAGGTTGTCGTTGTGGTAAGACGACAAACTGCGACTGTATCCTCATACTCTCTTATTTAGCCCGCAACCACCCCCCCCACACACACACAGATTGTCATTACATGTCAGTTGTCCATCTCCCGCTGCATTCTGCAACTCAGCAGCACCAGTGGTCGGGATGGGAGCGTGTTTCGGTGCAAGCAGAAAAAAAAAAAATAAAAAATCCCCTCTGCATCCGAGTCCGAGCCTCGTTCGGATCGCTTTCCTCTGTCCGTATAAATTTGAGCTCATTGCCGCTCATGGTGAAATGAATCCGATCTTCACGCTTATACACACACAGTGACTCACGAGAGAGGGAAGACCTGGCACTGGCAGAATGGACAGTGACATCACAGTAAAGAACTAAGTGTGGTAGCAGTGCTTCTGATTTGGAGCCTTTCCTTCAAACATTTTAGCCTATTTACGGCAAAACATTCACATAACTGCTGAAGCATTAACCAAATGATAGAATAGCCATTATGATGTTTCCAGTCAGCCATTTACATTCATCTCACGACAGTTTCAAAGAAGACCTGAAACTGACTCCAGATAGATGATCCATCGTGCCTGCTTTATTCTCATCAAACTCACTGTATGGCAATTAGTTTGGAAACAAATGTATCCATTAGCCTGCTGTTGGTGGAACAAAACTATTATTATTTTATTAAACTTTTAAGATGTCATGTTAGTACTTATAAACTAAAGATCTTAAAACCCAAATAAACAACTGATGAATTGTTGATGAAATCAATTCTGCTGCAGCCTAACTGTACATAAACCCCCGAACATTAACAAATATATGAAATCTGTGTCACATGATATTTCTTTTCAGCATCAACATTGCAATCCATGCAATAGCCACATTGCAGGATGTGCAACATCGCCGAAATAACACGTCACGCTGCAACTGTGTCGCTGCAGAAAAACGGCCACGGTTCTAGTTTCAAATGACTCATCCAGTGTTTGCCATTGATAACCTACAGTCTAGGTAGGCCCAGTGAAGGTGGCTCACGGCTCCCCTTGCACGGACTAGCTGCAACCTTTTTCCCTGCGGGAGAACGACGGAGCCCCCTCGTGCAACTGTAATCGAGATCGTTCAGAAATCAGAATCAACCTCAAAAACCTCAAAAGTCTAGTATCAGTTGGGCGCAATACATTGTGCAGTTAAAATGACAATGATAATGCACCTTTGTTGATTAACAGTAAAAGACAGAAGCGCTGGATTAGATAGAGTGTGCATTGAAATCTTTGCGGGTCTCTGCACACATCAGGAAGTCTGTATGAAGACCTGCACCCCGCTGTGTAAAGTTCAGCGTATTGGACGTTTTTCTTGGAACGGCGGAGCGTTTCTTCCTCTCACTTGAACACAAGCAGGGATTCACTCCTCCTGCCCCCCCGTGCCCCCCTCTTATTCTGTGCGAAGACTTTCAGCTGGCAGCAGTCAACACACATCACAGTGCATTAGGATCACATAGCACAACAAATAAAATGGCACACAAATAAAACCACACAAGAGCTGAAACTGGAAGAAGAATATCAGTCACTGTTATTTTTCCAACAGAGAGATGGAGAAAAAAAGGAGACTTAAAGATATCTGTGAGGTGATAGACGGTGATTATATTGTGAGAACAAAACCTCATTTCATTATTAATCTGTTTTGGTGCTGAAAAGAGGCTGCTGCAGCAGTGATGCCTGTTTCCACCCACTACTGTGTGTAGGAGAGTGCAACACGGGGGCGGCTTCCACACCGATGGCTTGTTTTTTCACGCCAGTCACAGAGAATTTAGTGAAATGAGCAGAAAACCCCAGAAAATGAGAGGCGCTCGGCGATAAGGCTGCTTTGTTTTTTATTTAATGTCCCCGGGAAAGGAGAAGCAGGAGAGAAAGCGTGAAAACGGAGAGACAGAGAGAAACAGTTTGAGGTGGATGAAGGAGGGAGAGGAGGTTTTATATCTGAGAGAAAAGGGAGATGAAACATGAGGAAGAGAGATCAAGTACTGTGCTGTTTAAAAAATCAGCACCACATACATGGACAGCTCCCTGCGACACGCACACAGTTGTTCCTCATCACTCCCTTTTAATTTCACAGACTGAAACAAAAAGCAGGTTTTTTTTGCGCCTCCAAATTTGACATTTGGCAGTCCGAATGTTCAGTGGGGGGCTGTGGTCGGAGGGTTAACGCAAAAGTGTAACCCTCACTGCTTGATATAAATAGCTTGTTTGTTTATGCTGCAGCCGGGACACACAATTTGTAGAACTCCAAGAATTCTTTAATACAGAGGTGCAGTTATAACTTACCTTGGAAAAAGAAACCTCTTTTACGACCATGCCCAGTGTGCGAAATCTGTCCGAGCCTTTTTAAATAAAACTTCGGACCCCCTGAAAGCCCCAATAGCAAAAAATTGGGGGGGCCAAAGGCAATTATATGTCACCTGTAATTGGGTATTTTGCCCATAAACCACTAATTAAGGCAAGGTATCGGCACTTGATACCTTTAAGGTGTCAAGTAAAATAAATCTGTAACAAGAAGTATCGAGACTTCTCCAGTCAAGCGATATCTGCGTTTTTTATGATGCGGAAAAATATTCGTAGCCAATCACTGCAAGCGTTCTTCGTTTTAATGACCCACTACCGCGGCAGCTAACCCATACAGCCGGGTCTGGACACGGAGATGTCCAAGTCGGCGGCTAGAAGCCAACGATGCTAACAGCGCAAACTGCTGTAACAGCGCCAAACAACAGCAACAATGTCGACAGAGTTAAAAGTTTAAACCTAAGGTGGAACTGGTGGGGGTTACGCTTCTGCAACAACAAGATCCCACCAACGTGGGTCGGGGATAGCATTATCAGCAGTGCGGCGGCAATTAGGTAGCCAGTGGGCACACACGCAGCTACTACTCACATAGTAGGTATAGAATGAAGTACTGTATTGGTATCAGTATCACTTTAACTGCACTGGCATTGGTACTAGCATTGTAACTTCTACCAAGCCCTACCTCTAGTGGTAACTAGTCATGCAGCTTTTGTTTGTATTTGCCCATGCGTTAAGATATCTTTCTCTGAGATTATCTTGCCACCATAACAGTGCAGTGAGAATGGAATTTGGTTTGTGAGGCTTAAATCATTGCAAGATACAGTTGGCCTTGTTGTTCATTGTAAACAATGGAAAACTCCACACATAGTCACATAGCTGTTGAATTTGACAAATATAAATCTCATTATGATGCTCAAACGGAATTCAGTTCAGCCTCCCTTTGTCTCAGCACAGAGATCTCAAAAACCTCGGAAGTCTATTATGCTTTTGCGCATTTTACACCACCATTTGTGGTAATAAAAGTGGGTTCATGAGGATGTTCAAATGCACTTTTCCACCTTGTGTTGCCACATTATTGCTATTATGAGAATTTTCTTTATAAAAAATAATTAAATGCAAAACAAATGCTGCCTTAGATCCTCACCACCCCCACTGCTCAGTGCATGTCACGGTAAGTGATAATGTTAGCCTGGCAAAGCATAAAAGCTTCATAAATTGTTCCATAATTCAGGCCCCAGTTTGTAACTCATGCATTTTGAAATGATTATCAGCGGAATAGCTCTGCAGTGTAATTAACTTTATGATATCAAACAAGGTGAGCGTTCAATGTGGTGACCTAGCCAGTCACCTTGGCACCATCGAAGCCCCCCCCACCCCACCCACTCTCTGAGGCCTTAACGGAATAAATGACCCACTGTGCTTACGCTATGTAATACGCTATGTAATACGCTATGTAATATCCAATAACATTAGCAGCCATTATGTACCACGTCAATGTGACAGCACGCATCATGTCACCCACATTACTGTGAGTGTGCGTGCGTGTGTGTGTGTGTGTGTCTGTGTGAGGATGTGTAAAGGATTAGACAGTCTGGGTTGAGATGCTGTAAAGGCGATAATGTGACACTGAGTTTTAGCTGGCTATTTTCTTTCTCCTTGCTCATCAGCACTTAGTGGGGAGCAGAATGAAATAATTAAAAAAGACATTTCTGAATCATCTGAACCACGCTTGTCACTGTTATTTAATCTTTCATTTAAATAGGGAAAAAAAGGACAGGATCGTAATTTACAAATATTCATTTGAAGGCATTAATACACTGCATTCAGGGTTGAAGTGTGGTTTGGCAGGTGGGGGAACCGTAATGCCCAATCCACAGATACTTTTTATTAAATGTAGGCTGTCACCGGCGTGACAAATAAATGACGCAAAAATACAAAAAACACGCCTGGGCATATTACATGTCTAGGGCTTATATTGTGAAAGGTAAGAGCGAAACGAGTGGATCTGATCTGCACTGCCTTTGTCAAGGTTAACGTCTTTGCTGGACTATGGCGCCTCTGTAATATTGTTTTATAAATCCTCAACCTGTTCCACACAATGGAATTGATTGATGCCTTTACTCACAGTTTGAAAGCCCAGAAGAATTGACATTGCTCTGGAAAGAAAGTGTCGCTTTTTGGCCGATTAATATTCATGTTCTGTGTGAAAGTATTTATGGCAAAAAAAAAAAAAATAGAGTTAATATACATATATATATATACGTGTAAATTGATCGCGCAAAAATCAAGCCCCCCAGTGTGGAAAGGCCTTTAGGGGGGGCTCACTGGACTTTATAATGTATGAAAATGCTGCTCAGATTTATTTTCCAATTATATCAATTGCATTAAATTAATAACAATGCATTAAACAAATGTACTCAGTAAAATACAGCATATGTAAATGTGTTTGTCTCTTTTTTTTTTAACATGAGACCTGTCTCAGCTGATGCATGCTGGGATAGGCTCCAGCTCCCTCTTGACCCTGAACAGAAAACTGGAAGCTCAATTTCTAAAAGTCCCCCTATCAGATCCCAACATGATGCCAGGTGTTGCTGCTGGGTCACTGGGTGAGTGCATTAATGCTAATTAGCAACATGCAGCTAGTGGAGCGGGAGGGAGGAACACTGAGTGCCTGAGAAGGACCAGCAGCCTCTGGGTTGTTTAGCCAGACAAATAATTGTTAGTTAAAATGCTAGTAAATAGCACAATTATATATAACATAAATTGTTCAGCACAATAAATAATATTAAGTCTATACAAGACTTTAGGGCTAAAATGTTGTCCTCGTGATGCAGTGGTCGATCTAGCTGCCTCAGCTCAGATTGATATTCTATTCATTGGAATGACAAAATATCACAATGTGAATTATTTTTCCAACAAACAAGTAAAAGGTGTCTATTCCAGTTCTGAGAAGTGTCTACAGAGCTTTCCTTCAGGCAGCGTACGGCCCAAACATGCTCCACATAACTGAGAGCAAAAACCATGTGCCCAGTGGAAAATGTAATGTTTTTGAAATATTCGTTGTCACTGTTCGTTTGGTCCCCAGCAACACACTCGCAAAGTGTGAAGTACAACGGGTGGAGATTTGTGGAGATATGCAAAGGACACACAGACAGACTGACAGAGACTTCTTGCTTTATCTTGTTTCATTTCAGCACCAGGAGCTGTCCACACTGTGACCTATAGCAGTTAGGAGCCGGGTGCTTGGCACATTATCAGTTTGGGTCAAGATGGTTTACATCCCTACATTCATATTGTTAAACATGTAGTAGAAAAAAAATTGATTTAATTGAGCGGACAAACGTTGCAGGAAAACAAAAGTACCAATGTGTGCTGACATGTAGACAAGATATTTAAATGAATACTGCCATGCTGTGTGTGGCTATTCAATAACCCAAATAACATTATTCTTTTGCAGTGAACAAACCCATCACCACGTCTTTCATGCACAACTGTTTCCATACAGCACCTGTTGACCAACTCATGCTAACATAAAACACTGAAAGCATGCCGTGTGTCCTCCTTTTCCGTCTCCATGTATCTAACAGAGCTGTTCGTGAAACGCGTTATGACAGAACGTCAATGGCCAAGGATCGATGCTGCGCTGACGTCAATATTAAAATGCTATCAATTATGAAAATGCAAAAAAAAGAGTCAATATTTCCTTCAGTAATGCACTAATGCTGTCTGACAATGTCAATAATTTGAGGGATTATGGATCACAAACAGCTCAGAGGGGTGTCTGATGTGTCGGTGTTTTTCGAGGCCAACAGCACAGGTGGCTTTTACTGCAATTATCTATTTTCATTAGATGAGCAGGTTTTGGTTTAAAACAGCCTTTGAAATAGGGCACATACCATCACAGCGCTTAACTCTTCTATGACTCCTTGTGTTTTCCGCCTTGGTCGGTCATCAGCATAGCAATGTTGTCATGTTCCCAGATCTCATGGGAACACTGGAACAAACACTGGACAGATGTTTGGTTTGTCTGCAGTAGATTCTGTTATCTGTGAGTGTGCATTTGCTCGCATGTCCTTGATTGCACAAGTGCGAGCAAAGCATGTGTGTGTGTGGGGAGGGGGGGGGCCAAGAGTGAAGTAGGTCCAGCGTTCTATCTCAGTGATTGCCAGCTACGCGTACTGAGTGAGTGTGCAGAAGGTGATGATGTGTGGTTTATAGTGTGTTAGTATGCTGTGCGTGTGTGCGTGTGTGTATAGGATACGCTGATATATGAATCCTTGCGGTTCATGGCAATGAATCACTTACCGCTGCAGCCCACACATAATAAGGTCATACACACACACACGACCTTGTGCTTCTATCTGTGTGAGGACTATCAGTAACATTATGCACTCTTGGGCCCCTTAATCTTATCCAACCTAAACCTGAACCGCATTCTAACCTGAACATTAACACCAAGTCTGATCCATCAAACAGGCATTTTAAGGTTTGTCCCAAAACGAGAACAGGCTAAAATGTCCTCACTTTCTGAAAATGTCCTCACTCTCAAGGTCTAAAAATCAAATTGGTCCTCACAAAGACAGCTTTTTCTCTATTTTAGCTTAGCCTCTATTTCTGTTCTTTGCTTGTTCATTCACTCTGAAGAAACTTCATGATTGCAGAGGACCCATCTTGTAACTAAACTGAGAACACTATACCTCAAGCCCCTTGAACAATATATAAACAATAACAAAATAAATGTATACATGCAACTTTCTCTCAAGATGCACCTTGACTACCCCCTCAGCCAAAAAGTCCTCACATTCCCAAAATGTCCTCTCTCTGAAGGACGAAAACCCACATTGGTCCTCACAAAGATAGCTGAACAGGCAAACCTACACAAATACACACTGTACTTCTTTATGATTGATGGTATTCCAGTCTGTGCTATCAGTTAATAATATAGGTTAGAGACAAGGATGCAATGTGAACCATAAAGCTTCCATTATCAGCCAGGTCAGTGTAAATATGTATCATCCTTCGGGGTAAATATAGCTCATTTCACTCATCATATGTTTGGGAAAAGTGAAGAACAGCGCCTCCTGCTGCTGCTCATGTTCCTGAGGGTTGACAAGAGGTTTACATCTGCTGATAATGGATGTGGTTGGAACTGTGAGCATGCCTGTGAACATGCCTCTTCTTTCCCACCAAGCTGTGCTACTTGGAACTCAAACAATCAGGAATAAAATGATGAATTAAGCCAATGCTCAGTCTGTGGGATTACATCGCTACTAGTTGCTACTAGTTCAACTGGCAGATTTTTGCTGATTCATATTTCCTGTCTAAGAAATGCAATTGACAATAAGGCACCAGACAAACTTTTCTTTTGACCACCATCCAGAAAAAATTATTTCAACCATCAAGTCAGTGTTCACTGTCAAAAATTCTCACTGTTATCATTTTACTTTGTTATGTCATCTATAGTGGTTATTTCCATAAATTTAAATATTTAGGAAATAAAAGATTGTATTTTATCATATATATTTAAATACTTGCTGTCAATAAGCTGCTTAGAAGTAGTGTTAGGAAGTTTAACAGTGTATTTCCAGTTCAACTACCACAGCTACTATTAGTGCTGCCGGTATTGTTACTCACAACAAAGTGTACTGGCGCATCATTTTAGATCATCACCTCACTTTTAGAGCTCATTTTAAGGTATTGATCTAAACTGTCTTTTGCGAAATTAAGCGAAGGAGACATGTCGGCTGAGCCAGCAAGATGCAGAAGTGCTTGTTCATGCTTTTGTTTCTAGTCGTCTTGGCTATGGTAATGCTCTGTATACTTGCCCACCAAAAGCAGTCATTGCAAAGGTATTCATTCAGCATTCAGAATGCTGCTGCCGGGGTTTTTAACAAGTTTACCTCCTGCTTTACGCAACCGACACTGGCTCTCTGTATCATTTAGAATTGATTTCAAAGTTGTTCTCTTAGTTTTTAAGGCACCCATTTGCCTCGCCCCCTTTTACGTCACACACTGGCTATAATTTAATGATGTTCCACGAACATTAAGATCCTCCACAGCTGCTCCTTTAGCTGTTCCCAACCTTTGGGGATGCTACTTGAGGCCACGACGCCCCAAAATATGGAACACTCTGCCTTTAATATCAGACTTTCTGACTCAGTGGACAGTTTTAAATGACAACTCAAAACATATATTTTTAATATTTACCATAACTAGCAATAGTCTGTTTTTAATCTTTTATGATTTCTTATGATTTTATTTTATTTTAGATGATAGAAACATTTTCACCCTTCCTCTTTTTGGAAGTGTATATTTTCTAACTTGTCTCTGCTGCTGAATTGTAAAGTAATACAGTTCATTCATTCATTTGTACAGTTATACATTGCACAATTCCAGGTGTCAACTCTTTTTAAGTTTCACAAATAGTCTACAGGCTGCTGTCAAATTTCTGAACACAGATACAAACAAGCAACTGTTTATTTTGTTGTTGTTGACTTTCATTGACAACATGATGCCAAATAAAAACCAATATATCAATAGATGGCAAAGCACAACTCATTTCAAATCATCTTGGAAGGGGGAAAAATGAAAGACAACAACAAATTTCAATGTGAACAGATCAGAAAAAATATGATAAATATACTCATATTAAAGACGATTATTTCTAATTTGGCTTCTTTCTAAAAGTCTGTTTCAATGGCGGTGTGGTTTCCTTCATAGTTATTTAGAAATGAAAGTTACTGTTGCATCAGTGTGTGTGTGTGGGGTTTTACTTACTGTCCGCAGGATCCGTTCTCAGTTTGAATAGAGGGAGTGGGTTTGTTATTTTCTGAGTACTGTAACAGATTTAGACTAAGGCTCACTGTTAAGTGAGGCAGCATTGTGATTGCGTATGCAAGCAGAGGCTCTCCGTGCCCGCGGCCCCACCCAGTTTAATAATCTGCGGTGCTGAGCTGTGTTTACACACCCTGGGATATCTGTGTAAACTTCACTCCACCTATTGAGAGGCGGGTGTGTTTGCCCTCCACTACAGCCCTGCCCGGTCTACCTCGCCGACTGTGGTATTTGTGCCACTTTTATAACAGGCTCACTTCCAAATGAAACGTTTTGGAAGATTTGCACACGGCTGCCACACAATCAGAAAATAATCACTACTTGGCATTGTGTGTTTGGAGGAGTTCCTCTCAGGGTATTCAGAGAATAGCCACAGTTATCTTTTACTGCTTACTGAGAATTCTCACTGAAAATCTGCTCCCCATGTCCAGGTCACTTTAGCCATGTTTTATATTGTGCGTTGGTGTGTTTTTGCACACTAGAGACCAAAAATGCTGATGTAGCAGGATCGCCTGTAGCCATTTCTTCCTAGAAATGGCCAACGCGTTCTCCAGAGCGTGAAAGAGAACCCCCAAATTATTATTATTGTTTTATTAATTTCCAAGATTCACAACATGTTTGTATCTAACGAAATACTTACTTCAGTCCATATTTGTTGGCGTTTAGCCTTTCAAAAACAAAATCTTAATGATGAAAAATGGCTGGATCCGCTTTATAAATAGCAAGCTTTTAAAGGGAATGGGAGATGACACTTTAATTCGTTTGATTCATTTTACGCACAAAACGCACCTATGATTAATAAAGAGACTGAATACAACCCCATGCGCATTACTTTTGCACCCAGCTTATGCGTCATTTAACCAGCAAAAGTGGAGTTAGACACACTCTATATGCACTAGCGCCATTCACTTTAGACCACTTTGTATCACCTTAGTCTTGTCAGTGTGTCAAGCGTGAAGGACGCATAGTGCCATATTTCTAAGCCACTCGTTGAACCAACTGCAGGAGGTTCAACAAGTGGTTTTCTTTCCTGTCACTGCACACAGTCATAACCTCATTTCAGCAGTATAACCACTCAGAGGTATTTTAAACTGGTGAGAAATTGTTGTTCAACTAAATATATTTCCACACAATCAAATGTAAATGACACAATAACCTAAAAATGAGAAGGAAAAAGACCATTTAATGATTAATGATGCAGGTCTGGGTTAGAAATCAAACTTTATTTATTTCATTTATTGCATGAAATCCCAGTTTTCTGGAGAGGAGAGAAAGTAATGATTTTAAATGACTGGGAAACCTTCAACCCAAGTCCGTGTATCACTCATTAGAAAATGAGTCCCATTAAGCCCAGCTTTGTATTAGCTGCAGAGTGTGTGTGTCTTGACAGATAGATGAGAAGCTGTCACGCTTCCTCCTTGGGTATAAAAGCTTCAGAGAAAATGAACTCCTCCAGCAGCACTTCCAGTCTGAAGCGGAGGCTGACATTTTCACCTCAATTCAGAGTCGGATACGGGAGCGGATTTGACGACACTCGCAGTCCAATGTCGTGTTTCTCACGGCCAGTTGCTGTCCCACGTCTCCATCTGTCGGCAAATCCCAGAGAAATTGATTGTCTATCGTGTCTGAATTCTGTTCTTCAAAGTCACACCTGGCTGTCTACTGCGGAATCACAGAGAAAACTGAGCTGGGCCTCATGCATGCAGATACCAGTCCTGCTTCTACTGAATACTTTTGTCTCAGAGAGAGGAGGAGGGAGTGTGGGAATTTCCTCCCCTTGAATTCAAACCCCATCAGATGTCTGCTCTTCAATGTTGCTCACTGCTTTTATTCTTTAGCAAAAAATTGTCTTTCAAACACCATTGGGGTTTAAAGTGAGTTAACTTTCGTGAACAACACAATATTACTTGAAGTTATTTGCAGGTACAAGTAGATCATTTTGTGAGAAGCATCAAAAGACATTAGAATTATGATTTTAGGTGAGAAATTATTGAGAAATAATTCAAATTGGATATTCAAACCTGTATATTAATTAGTATTTTGATATTGATCATATTGATGTTGTGGGTGACTGTGGCTAAGTGGGCCGTCCTTCAATCAGAGGATCGGCGGTTTGATCCCCGGCTCCGCTAGTCGCATGTCGATGTGTCCTTGAGGAAGACACTTAACCCCAACATTGCTGCCGTAGCTGTGCCTACGGTGTGATAGGATCTGAATTGTAAGTCGCTTTGGATAACAGCATCTGCTAAATGAATGTAATGTAATCATGAAGGGATCAAATGGCTCGTAGTGATGAACCCAGGGAGAATTATCAACGCTGCAGTTCTCCTCAGCACACTTTTACCTTTTTTTTTTTCATCTAAACTTTATTTTGTCCCATTGACATTTAAAATCTATTTTCCAAGGAAGTCCTTGCCAAGACAGCAGCTAAAAAAAATGTACACAAAAAAAGCCAAAAATAACAGCCAAAAAGTACAAACAACATAATCAGGAATCATAATCAATAATCAGGAATACCCGTTTCTTCAACGCGACCACACACTGTTTCCCCGGAGCAACGGCTCACGACATCCTGCTGAAACTGCCTGGCCTGCTGCACGCCCTCCCGTCTACCATTCGGCGAATTATCGTTCATGTGGGAATCAACGATACAGCCCTCCACCAGTCTGAGTTGACCAAGATTGATTTTAAAAATCTTCTACACTTTTTAAACAGCTGTGGACTGTCTGCTTTTATTAGTGGTCCAACTCCAACACTCGGCCGTGGATCACAGCGGTTCAGCAGAGTCCTCAGCCTCCACACTTGGCTCCAGGCCGCCTGCAGGACCAACAACGTGAGCTTCATTGACAATTTTAACCTGTTTTGGGAACGCTCTTCCTCTTTTAAGAACGATGGTATTCATTTTAACAAGCTGGGTAGCCGCCTGCTAGCGGCTAATTTACAGCATGCTGTACACTCTTGTCCACATGACTGACTATTTACTTTCCACACACACACACACACGCCCCTTCTTCTTCTACGCTGCCACCTCTGAGCACAGTTTCCCGTGATTGCTCCCCCTCCTGGCCTTCCCTGTCATCAACCCCTTCAGCTGCAGCTCTCCCCATTCAGACTATTGTGACAGAGAGGCTGCCCCGTTCACACCGCATTCACAAAGCCATAAACAAAAACAACCTCAGCTACATCCCTCCCAGTGATGTTCATATCGGCTCCCAGCACAAGTTCATCATCTACAACCCCACTTCTGTCAATTCCATCCCGTCTCTGTGGACTCAGCATCGGCGTACCACCACTCCCTCATTACGTCATCATAACAAACAGCACGTGAATGGAGCCAACCTCAGAACCCTCCCCAAAATCTCACAACCAACCACAAAACACTCCATGAAGCTTGCTCTGTTCAACACTCGGTCACTAAGCAACAAAGGCCCAATCATCAATGAATTCATCACTGACAACAACCTTGATATCCTCTGTCTCACTGAAACTTGGCAAAAACACCTGGGTTACTACGCACTCAATCAAACGACCCCAACTGGATATCATTACCTGGATAAACCACGCCCTGATGGCCGCGGTGGAGGAATTGCCCCTCTTCACCGCCAACATATCAAGACCAGACTGACTAACATCGACAGTCCACCCTCATTTGAACAGCTCACATTCAAACTCTCTGGTCCTAAACCCCTGGTCATTGCAATTATCTACCGCCCCCCCAAATCCAACCCTGCCTTCCTCTCTGACCTATCAGAATTCCTCACCCAGCTCTGCTCCGTCTCACCTTCCATCCTGTTGCTTGGTGATTTCAACATCCACATCGACTCCTCAGACTGTAAAACTGCCACCAAATTTCTGGACCTGCTTAAATGCTTCAACTTCACTCAACACATCGACTTCCCCACCCACAACCGCGGGCACATCCTGGACCTGGTCTGCTCCACTGAAATCACCATCAACCACCTCTCCGGGTATGACCTCACCATCTCCGACGATCTAGCCATCATCATGGAGATCGACATCCCAATCCCAGAACCCAAACTCACGCGCACCGTCACTCTCCGAAATATCAAGTTTGTCTGCCCCTCATCCCTGTCAGCCTGTCTCACTGAAAAATTCTCCACACTCTCCCCCTCCCTTAGCCCCTCCCCCTCAGACCTGGTCAACCTCTACAATAACACACTATCCTCCTGCCTTGATCAGCTTGCCCCTCTCAAAACCAGAACTGTCTCATTCACCCACACTGCTCCCTGGTTCACCCCTGAACTCCGCCTCATGAAATCCCGGAAACGCAGACTAGAGCGACTCTCCAAAAAGACCGGCCTCACAGTTCACACCCTGGCGTACAAGGAACACATACAGCAATACAAACTGGCTCTAAACTCTGCTCGCTCCACCTACTACTCTGGCATCATCCGCTCTGGTTCGACCAAGCCCAAGGTCCTCTTCTCCACAATAAACAAACTCCTCAAACCTATGGACAATCTCTCCCACTCCTCCACAGCAGAGAAATGCAACTCCTTTCTGACGTTCTACAAAGCTAAAAATCGACACCATCTACAACCAATTGGCCACTTTCAGCCCCGCTTTGTCCAACCCTGTATCTGCAAATCCTCCACTAACTGACCGGTCACTCTTCCGATTCTCTCTCATCTCCCCCTCGGATCTCAATAAATCACTCTCTGGCATGAAGACTCCGACCTGTGACCTTGACCCTATCCCTTCCACTTTAGTTATGGCCTGTCTCCCGGCCCTCCGCCCGCACCTCCTCTCTGTCATCAACTCCTCCCTGTCTACTGGCTCCGTCCCTCCCGCCCTCAAACTCGCCTCAGTCACACCCATCCTCAAAAAACCTGGCCTTGACCCCGACATTCACAACAATTACAGACCCATCTCCAATCTCCCTTTTCTGTCTAAAATACTGGAAGGCACTGTTGCCCATCAACTGAAAACTCACCTGGACTCAAACCAACTGTATGAACCATTTCAACCCGGATTCAGATCTCATCACAGCACAGAAACTGCCCTCATCAAAGTCACCAACGACCTCCTCTCCTCTGATGAACACTCCCTCAACATCCTGATACTGCTCGACCTCAGCGCAGCCTTCGACACCATCAACCACTCCATCCTCCTTTCCCGTCTCGAGTCCTCCCTCCACATGGTTTAAATCATACCTCTCCAACCGTGAACAGTTCATCAGCATCAACAAATTCAAGTCTGACACAGCCCCAGTCTCTCAAGGTGTCCCCCAAGGTTCAGTACTCGGTCCCCTCCTCTTCATCCTCTACCTGCTCCCCCTTGGTGACATCATATGCCACCATGGTCTCCAGTACCACTGCTATGCTGATGACACCCAGCTCTACATCTCCACCAAATCCATCAACCCCACCATCCACTCCACCATCACCAACTGCCTAACAGATATAAAAACCTGGATGCAAGCAAACTTCCTCAAACGCAACACCGACAAATCTGAAGTCCTCATCATCGGCCCCAAATCATTAAACAATTCCCACCACAACTTCTCCCTCTGCATCGATGGCATCACTGTTCCTGCCTCCACACATGTCCGTAACCTCGGGATCATTTTTGATCAAACTCTCTCCTATGAACGCCACGTCAATCACATCACAAAAACCGCCTTCTTTCATCTCAAAAACATGACCCGTCTCCGTCCCTCCCTCTCCTCCGCAGCCGCTGAAACACTCATCCATGCCTTCATCACCTCTCGACTGGACTACTGCAACAGCATCCTGTACGGCTCACCCACCAAAATCATCAATAAACTACAATACATCCAGAACTCAGCTGCCCGTCTGCTCTCCCACTCCCGCACCAGAGACCACATCACCCCAGTCCTTCAAAACGAGTTATGTCGCATATTTTGTTCTTATTATAAATGCTTCTATTGTTTCTGTTTTTAACATATAAAGTGTCTTTGAGTGCCTTTTAAAGTGCTATATAAATAAAATGTATTATTATTATTATTATTATTATTATTATAAGAAAGGCTCTGGAGTTTGCGCTGGCTGAATGTTAGTTGCTACAGCTAACGACTAACTGAAGGTCTATCCCCTGGAGCTGCCACCTGCCCTCCTCCCAGGGAAATAGTCTCCCATTTGCGGGTAAAGATAAAATGAAAATTCGAGTTGACAGACTGACAGACTGGACGCTACAGTGAGTCACTATCGCCTCTCCAGGTACAAGTGGTATTACAAGACAGGACGGGCCGGGGCTAGCTAGTTAGCATGCTCATTTCAGTGGATGTCTCTGCACACAATACGTAAACGCTGTAACCTCTTCACATTCTGTTGATCATTTTAGTTCACTTGAAGAATGTTTTAAACAAAAATTCGGGCCAGATATGAACATGGTGATAATATCTTAGATGTTGTGTTTTTTGAGCTCAGTCCGATGCCCCAAATTTGCAGCTTTAAAGAACTTTACTTTAGAAAATGACGGGAACAACAGATACTTTTGATTAAAAATGTGAAGCAATGTGAAGCAGTCCCTTAATTTTAGTTGACTTTGAGACAGTTTCATAAATCACACATAGGTTATGTAAATCTAATCATCTGGTGGAACTTTAAGAAATTGTTGAAACAAAAACTGTCAGATTAAATGAGAGATCAATGCGTGTTTTGAATTTTCTGTGAATTTCCCGGCAAGAAAATTGCCACATGCGATAATGAAGATCAATGCACGAAATACCTTGAGCATGTTCAATCCTAAATTATCAGTCATGATGGGATTGCAAGATGGCTTCATCAGAGTGTGAGGACGGGGTATGGAGCACACTTGTGAGCAAAGAAAGGAAAACAAGCTCCATATTGTGCCCGCTAGTCTCATGTCGAGCACTTTGGGGGTCAACTGATCAATTTGTCTAAGACGTAATCCCAATTGCACATCCTAGTGTGTGCACATACAGTGCCTTGCATAAGTATTCACCCCCCTTGGATGTTTCATCCTTTTGTTGCTTTTATACATGAAATCATGTTCAATATAATTTGGCTTTTTTGACAAGCATTTTCAAAAAAAACCTCTTTAATATCAAAGTGAAAACAGATTTTTACAAAATAATGTCAATTAATTAAAAATATATAAGGTAAAGTAAAGATTGCATAAGTACAGTATTCAGCCCCTTCAGGTCAGTATTTAGTAAATGCACCTTAGTTTGCAATCACACCACTGAGTGTGTGTGGATGTGTCTCACTCAGGCTGGCACATCTGGACACTAAGATTTTTCTCTATTCTTCAAATCAGCTCAAGCTCTGTCAGGTTACTCAGGGATCAGGCGTGAACAGCTCTTTTCAAGTCCAGCCACAGATTCTGGATTGGATTGAGGTCTGGGCTTTGACTTCCACTCCAGAACATTCACCTTGTGGTCTTTGAACCATTCTGTGGAGCTTTTGCTGAATGCTTGGGGTCGTTGTCTTGCTGCAGAATAAATCTTCTCCCAAGTCGTAGTTCTCTTGCAGACTGAGTCAGATTATCCTCCAGGATTTGGGGATATTTTTCTGCATTCATGTTCCCCTCTACCTTTACAAGCCTTCAGGGCCTGCTGCTGAGAAGCATCCCCAGAGCATGATGCTGCCACCACCATGCTTCACGGTGGAGATGGTGTGTTTGTGGTGATGTGCAGTGTTTGGTGTTCACCAAACATAGCGTCTAGTCTGATGGCCAAAAAGCTAAATTTTTGTCTCATCAGACCAACGAACCTTCTTCCAATTGACATTGGAGTCTCCCACATGCCCTTGGGCGAATTTTTTCAACAGTGACTTTCTCTTTGCCACTCTCCCATAAAGGCCAGATTTGTGGAGTACACGACTAATAGTTGTCCCGTGGACAGATTCTCCCACCTCAGCTGTGGATCTTTGCAGCTCCTCCAGAGTTACCATGGGCCTCTTGGTTGCTCCTCCGATTCATTTTCTCCTTGTCTGGGTTGTCAGTTTGGGTGAACGGCCTTCTCTTGGTAGGTTTGTGGTTGTGCCATATTCTTTCCATTTTCTGATGATGGATTTTATGGTGCTCCGTGAGATGTTCAAAGCTTGGGATGTTTTTTTATAATCTAACCCTACTTCATACTTCTCCACAACTTTACCCCTGACCTGTTTGGTGAGCTCCTTGGTCTTCATGATGCTGTTTGTTCAGTAATGCTCTCAAACAAACTCTGAGGCCTTCACAGAACAAGTTTATTTATACTGAGATTAAATTTCAGACAGGTCTACTAATTATGTGACTTGCAAATGTGACTTGTGAAGGCAATTGGTCGCACTTGATCTTTGTTAGGGGTTATACAGTAAAGGGGGTGAATACATATGCACTCAACACTTTTCAGATTTTTATTTGTAAATAATTTTGAAATCCATGTAAACTTTCCCCCGACTACCAAATGATGGACTATTTTGTGTTGGTCCATTACACAAAATCCCAATGAAATAAATTTGAATCTGTGGTTATACCATGACAAAATGTAGAAAAGTACAAGGGGGGTGAATACTTATGCAAGGCACTGTACATACTGACCTAGTGTCCTTGAAGGGCCCTTCTCCAAGGAGGATATGAGGAAATCTCGCTGCAATTGCTGGTCTCTGATTGCCAACACATCATCTCAAAGTGTGACTTTGTCACTGTCTGTGTGTGTGTGTGTGTGTGTGTGTGTGTGTGTGTGTGTTGGTTGCAGTCTAATCACAGTGAACAGAGAAGGCAATTTGTTCAGCTAGAGCCCGTTGTGTTGATAAGCCAGTCACACAAACCACTGTCGGCCACCGGCTCTCTCTCTCCCTCTGTCTGGCTCCCAGCCCGCTTCAGCTTCCAGTGTGTTTAGATCCAGGCTGAACCTGGCTGCGAAAACAGCTGAGCCAGCCTCGGTTCACGACCGGCCCGAAGCAGGCCTCAAGCATGCAGATACATCCCAGCATTAACGCTCACTGGTTCTGGAGGGAGTCCAGTGTCTGTGAATCCGCCCGCCATTCATTTAAATGGCATTTAAACATAACTTTTTTGTTTTGAAAGACCAGTATACTGGCTGATAACAGAGTTGTGCGTCTCGAAATCTTAACACGATACACACGTCATAACAACATGGTCTAGTGATGAAATGCCCTTAGTATTAGTTCAGTGTTATTCCAACTTTTATCTTAAATAAATGATTCACATTAAACCCTTTTAACGCTCCATAAACTTTCATTTTGTGTTGATTTTGGCGATCCGAGCACCAATCACCTTTAGAAAACCGATCAATTTACTGGCACAGGGTTTGACGGTTTGCCCTGCACAGTCCTGGTTCTGGTTCTCCCTTGGCTCCCTTCTCTCCAGCGAACCCAGTAATATGGCCTGGCCCTCGAATAGCATGATGTCGGGCAGCGACAGCGAGGCAAAGCTCTGCTCCTGGAGGAGTTGCTACTGCCAGGGTTGGAGCTCTCTGCCACCCGCCGGAGCAGCGAAGCAGTGGACTGGTCGCTGCCAGGAAGCCTCGCTAGAGTCTGAGCTGAAGGAGTTTCTGGTGAACCTGCGTGATTTTGTCTGATTTCGAAAGGAATCAGGCCATGTGGTACCAATGACAATCATTAAGAATAACTATATAGAAATACCCAACATTTTTGCTTACTTAAGTCCATATTAGTTGGCGTACAGCCTTTCAAACTATACTATACTACTAACATCACACCCTGGACACAACCTGTTCCAACTCCTCCCCTCTGGTAGGTGCTACAGAGCACTGTACCCCAAAATCACCAGACACAGGAACAGCTTCTTTCCAATGGCCGTCACTCTGATGGACACGTAATCAGACATACTGCACCTCCATTTGCACTATAACCACCATTCTGCACTAATACCCCAAATCCATTGTCCATTGTCATTGTTTTTTATGTTCATATATATTCTTCGATATATATTTATATTTATATAGTACATAGTAGTTAAATGTTCATGCTTAGTTTCTCTGTTCTACTTCTCTGTCTTTAATGTCCTTGTTTTTATAATATTGTTTATTTGTATATTCTATATATGCACGTTGAGAGCAATGTGGAAACCGGAGTCAATGCGGACGTATACATGGCCAATAGAGCTGATTCTGATTCTGATACTAAACTATAACTGTATAGAAATACCCAATCTTTTTGCTGATGGTCTCATGTACTTATGTAGCTCATATAGAGGCATCAGTATTAAATTGAGACTGTATCATAACGGGTTAAATGTTATTCACAGTAGCCTTAACTTGATTTGCACCTAGCTCATGTCTATTGAGGATTCTATTCATTTCTAAACCCACTTCATCCCGTGCGGCGCCATAACTCCTTCCCCACCTACGCATCACCTGACACTGTGACGTGTTTAGGGCTTACACTTTCAGTGCTTAGACTTTAACTGAAACTTTAATTTGCTTCAGCACTTTCACTTCAACTGACACTTCAACTCCTTTCAGTGCTAGCACTATAAGCAGCTCTTTATAGCACTTTAGCTTCTAACACTTTGACTTATTTCAGTGCTTCTACCTCAACCACAACTTAAATCATTACGAAGTCTTGTTCTAAAATCAGGGGAGCATTTAAGAGCAGTGTTACCTCTAAGCTGTCAGCTTGGTAAATGTATGACATTTCATGCTTTTTAGGAAATGGTGTTAATGGTGTCATTCATCAGAGTGACTTCCAGCCTTAAGCCATTTGTCAGCAGGTGAAGTGTCTTGCTGGGCTTCATAAATGAAGACAATTCAGATGCTCATTCTGACAGGAACGTTAAACCTTTTCTGCTACGGGCTCTGACTCAACATTTTCAGCATAAGCCTCTCCCAGCCATAAGTGATGGGTTGTAAAATGGTTTTGCTTTCTTTTCTCCCCTCACTTCTATTCAAATGTGTTTTTTTAATTTGGTCTCATTAAGCGATGCCTTCACTTTGCTCCGAGCGCTACTGTGGTCCAATTAAACTTCATTTTGTTCTGTTTTGGCTCGAAGCAGGCCGAGTTGTCCACGGTTCAGCCTGGAGTTTCTCATCTGGGCCAACGCTCCGTGTGTTTGCACACAGGAAATTATTCATTTTGAGCAAATTCCTAGAAACACACAGATGCACACACATAAAGGATCAACTCAACAAAACATTTTCAAGTAGAATACAAAGAAACAGCTTTCCATTGTTAAAATAAAGGGGAAAACACGACAGCATGATTATGAATTCAACTCAAGCCAGTCTCATAAATTGGTTTAGAATTGAGGACAATGGAGAGGCTGGTCTAGTACAACTTCTAAAACACTTCATGGTATGATACCTTACCATTGGAAAAAAAATGACAGGCTGGAACCAGCTTCTGTCTGCATGTACCTACCTGTACATGCAATCTGAAAGACTGTAAAAATTAGGTCAGGATGCGATCATCTATTCACCTGCTACGAGCTGAAGGGGATGTGAGGAGGCACACAGATCCTTCAAAAGAAATACAAATACTTGACATTTTTCTTCAGCGTGAAAGTGGCTTGATAAGAAACTAGTCCACTACTAAGAGTCTAAGTCCACTAGATAATCGTTTTGTCAAGATACCGGGATTGATAAGTTTGATGTAATACCTTGAAAATGATCAATATTCAATACCATTTTTGATGCAATATTGTGATTATGAATTCAGGACTTTTTTTTGGTTTTCATTGTAATATATGGCGTCCCAATCACAAAGCATGGTGAATGAAATCGCAGCTGTTACCGGCTTATTGATAGTGTCAGGTACACACAACTTTCACCCAGGAGACTGTTCATGTTAGTGTGAAAGTCAACGTTGATGTATTTTAAGTCTTGCAAGTACGTTACGTCAAGTACCTAACTTGCATCACGTCAAGTTGCGTAGCCTGCATAGCTGGCCTCTACAATAAATACTTATGTTTGGTCGCCTCAAAGTTACGCCAACAGATCTTGACCAAGTGTATGTATGTATGTGGCAGTTGGGAATGAGAATGAGCTGGTATACAGTTGGGTTGACCCAAGGTTTGAGCCATTTGAGAGTATCCCCAATCAAACAATGCAGCGATTGATACAATCCCCAGTCTGGTGGATTAGGGACATTGACCAACTCTTTGCCATATAGACAATAACAGACGTTCAACTAATTCAATAGGAACCATCAATCAAGGAAAAATATATATACACATATATATACACATGCATTTCCCCACAAGCATTTTTGCAAAAAATGCAGAAAAAAGGTCAAAACCTTGTATTAGCAGTCAGAGTTCTTACTGTAATACATTTATAACAATGCACAGCATGCAATACAATTTGAGTTATAACCTGTAACGTGAGGTTTTCAACAATGAACGCTTGTGCAGTAAATCTTACCTACACGACTCTGTATCTACCAGCGTTTCCTGTGTGGATTAATGTCTGGGACGAGATGGACAGCCTCGGAGCTTCGGCTGCTCCGGGTCTCCGCTAAGAGAGATTACACACACAGCCACATTACGAATTCAAAAGCATGTCCTCCGTCATTAACCGAACATCGTGTCTGGTGTCTTTTATGGACTCTTTTTGAACATTCGTCAACCAGTGAGAGTGACTGATGATATGAGCTGTAGCGGATGTTTTCCACCACATACGCTAATACTCAGTATTTTCAGCCTGGAAACTTTGTCTCATATTACCCCTGCTCTGGTAGTAAGGTGGTGTCTTAGTACTGCTACACATGTGAGTCATATCAGGTTAAAATCATAAAAGACAGGTAACTCCAAATAGATGAAATCATCTGGGCCCCAAACTGCAGGTGTATCGTTCAATATAAGTATATCTGTTTATGTGATATGTTTAATAGTGAGGTAACCCATGCCGTCATGAGGTTGCCATAGGAAGTAACACTAACCAAAATGTGACGTCGTTATAGAGCGTCAACGTGTGCAGAGAGGAGGTTGGGTTGGACTGGTTGTGTCAAAAGAACATTGGACTTTAACACAGGAGGCCACTGTTCACTTTCCAACCCAAAGAAAACCTTTTTTCTTTTTATTAAGCATGACCATCATCATTCCATAACCATAACCACATTTGTATCATTCGTTTCCCAAACCTTGACAGAGAACTTGAAAACCTGACAAATACAGTGGTATTACATTGAGGACTTTTCCCCCAGATGACAGCTGCATTTAGTGGCGGTCTGCCACAGGCTAGATCATTTGTGATGCTACAGTTCATCAATGAACCGGAAATGTTTTTAGATTTCTCAGCCGGTGGGCTGGCTGACCGTCGCTGGGGCTCACGGCTCTGGCAGGGAGCTTTACGGCAACCTGGACCTCCCTGCTTCCCCGAGCCATGCGCAGTCTCTCCCTGTGGGGACGGCCGAGGCTCCCAGAGCCACTGTCACAGGAATAATATATATCAATACAATATATATTATATAGCTAATATACGGATGCATTAATGTGTTCATTTCAACAATGCTGGTGGTAAAGGTGGACCACTTAATAATACATCATAGTTTATTAGTTGATTTATATTTTGTATAAATATTCTGTAAGTTAACTGGTAAGCAATATTGTCAAATAAATGTAGTGAAGTAAAAACAATATTTCTCTCTTACATGTAGTGGAATAGAGGTATTAAGTTATATAAAAAGGAAATACTCAAGTAAAGTACAAATACTTTAGAATTTAGAAGTACAGTACTACAGTAGTAAATGTACTTGGAGGTAGAGCACAAAGTTCATCATAGATCCAGTTTTTTAATTTTGCTCTCAAAGTCCTCCAGAGTTGTGCGTTTACCTTTATATATCGTACAGAACATGCCCCGAGACCCCCCTAGAGTGTCTGAGGTCCACCCGCCAGTCGCACAAAGTCCTGTGTGAATCACTGATTAGTATTCATCTGTGCTTCAGTGGTTGTATTGAGGTTCCTGTGGATTTGGGATTCTGCAGTAAGAAGGCAATACGTTGCTAATTACAGTACGATCATATGATAAATATTTAGAAATTCTTAGATCACTGTTTTGTGTAGAAATAGGGTCGAGCACGAGTAACAACAAAACATTTATAAAGCTGAGATGTTTATTTCTAACATTCACCACATCAGTCCTTTAACCGAAGCCTTCCCCGCTTTAACTCGGCTTCTTTTTCTTCTTGAGTTGTTATTTCAGAGCTGAAACCCTGAAGGGACTGTACATGTTATTTCAGTTTTATCCCCCACTTCTCTCAACCAGCTTCGCCTACAAAGATAAATTAGTTGCACTTAAAAGTCCTTTCCTTGTGATTAAGGCTGTGGGAGCCTGTACTTATGCGGCTCAAGTCAATTTTATCACACGTTCGCTGGAACAGCAGCAATGTAACTAGTTAATTTATAATTACACTAAAGCAAAAAAGAGGATGATAGATAGAGAAAAAGAAACTGAGGAGGAAGAGACATTCGGGTATCCTCTGGGAAAGGAGAGGATGCAGGGAGATTGATAGAGAGATATGTGAGGTGAGGCGAAGCAGTAGAGGAGGTGTTAAGTCAACCCGTTCTTACTCCCAACTCCTTTAATAGCGACGCTTGATCGGTGCCCCTTGGCACCTGACACCATGCACCGATGAACCCCTTTAGCGTCTGTATAAAACTGCATGTTTCCTGTGAACAAGGAAGCCTATTTTGAAAAGACATTTTGCGTGTAAGGAGCAGAAACTATACGTTTCCTGTGAACACAAACCTTTATTTTGAAAAGACACTCTGGGCGTGTTATAAGTGGAAACTGTATGATTTCTGTGAACATGGCAGTTTGTTTTGAACAGACTTTATGAATATATTGAGCGGAAACTGTACATTCTCTGTAAAGATGGGAGTTTATTTTGAAAAGACATCAAGCAGACCCTACATGTTTCCTCTGAACACAAACGCTTATTTAGAAAAGACACGTGTATATGTATGTGTATAATGAGCGAACACTAGGTTTCCTGTGAACACAGAAGTTCATTTTGAAAAGACACTGTATCCATGTAACAAACTGAAATTCTCTGTAAAAACTAAATCTAGACATGTAGACAGCAGGGGCCCAGGGATCGAATCACCTCTGATTAGTGAACTCTACCTCCTGAGCCACAGCCGCGACACAAAGTGTTGCTGTAGGTGAGAGAGAGAGGGAGAGAGAGAGCGATAAATGTGACATACAGTGGAAGTGAGGTAAGTGAGCCCTTACATTGGATTGCTACTTTAAACCACTGACTTTAAATGTTTTGTAAAGCCCCCAAATGGAGTTGAAATATGCCGCTATTAAACTGAAGACTGTGGTAATTATGTTTTTTAGAGCCGCGGTGTTTATAGTGCAATCACAGCCCCGAGCGGTGCCACAGCCGCAGACACACAGCCGCAGACACACAGTCGCAGACACACAGCCGCAGACACACAGCCGCAGACACACAGCCGCAGACACACAGCCGCAGACACACAGTCGCAGACACACAGCCGCAGACACACAGCCGCAGACACACAGCCGCAGACACACAGCCGAGTCGCAGACACACAGTCGCAGACACACAGCCGCAGACACACAGCCGCAGACACACAGTCGCAGACACACAGCCGCAGACACACAGCCGCAGACACACAGCCGCAGACACACAGTCGCAGACACACAGCTGGCTATAGAATGAGACCAAGTGAGATGTAAACTTTGGTGATGAAATCATCAAAGTTTACATCGATAACTAATTTCAGTCTCTTAGACACATTGATATGATTGAGAAAGTTAGGGTTTTAATTAAAATAATAAATAAATATTGTAAATACCAGCCATTCGGATTCACTCAAGTAAAAGAAAAAGAAGAAGAAGAAGAAGAAACAAACGGGGGTGGGGCTTCAGGGCTCTGCAGAAGTCCAGCATTTTGTTGGGCTCGGTAGTCGGCAGACAGTGGCTCGATGACTGCAGTTCATTACTGGATACACTAACCGTATACGTTACATGGATGCTGGATATACTAATGTCACAACCGGACTCTTCTTCATTTCCCTGGCAACCCGGGTGTGTTTTTTCTCCATGAAACACTCTGTTTCCCCCCGACCTTCTCATTAGTGCCAGTGCCATTTCAAAGTTCTCCCTTTCAGACAAGACATTTATAGAGCACATCCATATTCACCAAAAGATGTTTATTTGTTTTTTTTACCATTTATGACACCCTCAAGATCAAAACGTCAGTCAAGGACCCACAACATCACATAATCTACTGTATGGATCTTCACAGAAAATGCTGATCACCATCATAATCTCTAGAGGTTGAACTTCTTTTTTTTTTACATTTTAAGCATCGCTGGTAAGGCTGTAAGAATGGCTAAATTATCAGCACATTGTTTGTTCCTCTTGAGTTCCTTCTGTGTAGAGATGTGTTATTAGACTCTTAATGCATTCAGAGATTTCTCACACGGACTAAAGCTACAGATGGCCAATAAGCGTAATTAAAATCACAAGAGTATCGCAAACCCTTGTCAGCCAATAAATATGGAAGTGTTATTGTGTGAGAGCGCAGTGATATGTCTGTATCTCAGTCAGTTTGTGTGTGTATGCTCCACACACTTAATCACGCCACTTTTGTCTGTCGATAACCTTTCGTTTCTCAACTCGTGCAGTATAGTAAGAGTCTCGTTTCTCCAGTCGTTTGCTTGCTACCTTGCCAAACACGTGCATGTTCGCTAAACACCTTACTCTTTAAAAAACTTTGGACCGGCAAGTACAGACAGAATAAAGAACACTGTGCTTTTTCGGGGGTTAGGTGACATTAAAAAAACACAGCCTCATCCTTTAACTGATCTTTTGAGAGGCAGTTCTCATTCTAATGACAATAGCTCAATTTTGGCAAATTTTTTTGTGGGCTTTGAGCAGACAGTCACATGGGATATCAACAGAGAAAAGGCCAAGTGTGTGACCTCTCTCTCATTCTGCCAATCCCCTTAAAAAACAAAAAAAGCAGAAAGTTAAAGAACTGGAACAAGTCCATTTCTCTATGAAGTAGCCGTCCAGCTGCCAGACAGCACGAAAGAGTTTAGAACGCCAGTAATTCATTAAATGCCAATAATCTGTTCCATTAAGGCATTAAAGCACTGGTCCCTCTTGCTTGCGTGTCTGTTGTCCTAATTTCCGTCATATTTTAGTTCCCTTGGGTTGCCCTACACCCAGTATCACCTAACTTACAGTCTCCAGCTACCTTCACTCTGCGGTGGTTCGGCTTCTTCTTTAATCGTATGATGATGCCATGCAGGACTTCCCGGATTTCTTCTCCAGCAGAAACCGGTAGAGGCTTGTTGATGCCAAACCACAGAGGTTCAGCACTGGACAGCTCCCCTGAGAGTGTCTGCTGCTGCATACAAATTAACTGTGGAGAACAGCTGATGAAATGCTTATGTGGGCGCGTAGTGGTTGCCATGGTTACCTTGGCTTCGCATTTGTCCAGCTCTCCTTTGCACCGAGTAAACCCAGAGTGTTACTTGGATTTCCAATTGGGACAGGGATTCGCTGGGGTTTCTTTTATTTTTAGTCGTGCCCTTTACATTGCGTTTGAATTCCAGAACATTCTGCTCAACGCAACAACAGTCCCCGTGTGAAAGGGTCTCATGTAGAGGGCCATTTATCTGTTACTCTCACTCTTGTTTTCTTCTCAGTGTGAAGTATGGATTCCTCCGCAGTCTGGGCATTTTCAAGTGTTTCTCTGAAAATGATTCTTGCACAGTGAGAACCCGGGGTCTGGCTTTCAGGACAAGGAGTGAATACAAAGCCGCTGTTCATCCACAAATGAACAATACACCTTTTGAAACTTGAGAATATACTTGCAAACCCTTGCATTTTTCAGGAGTTTTGTTAGGTTTAGTGCCATCCAGGTTTAAAATGTATTGAGAGGAATGTCTTTATGCCAAGTTCACACTACACGACTCAAGTTCTGTTTTCCCGCACGTGGAAGGTTTTCTGGAGGACAAAAGCCCCAGATCAGTGGGGTATCGCCGTTGGTTCTGCCTACACTCGGCACCTCAACTACACCTAATATTAATAAGAATAATAACTTTATTTATATAGCACCTTTAAAAACAGAGTTTACAAAGTGCTTTGACACACAAAGCAGCAAAAGCAAGGCAATAATAACAATGACAGAAAGCTCAGTGAGACTGTTGCAGGCTAAATATCCGGACCTGTCAACAGCCAATTAGATAAATACGAAGGACATGTAGAAAAATTTTGTGAACACGTATGACAACATCGACAAGCATGGTAAACATCACTTTCCGTGTCATTTCTCGCGTGTGTTTTCTAGACAAAGCGTAGTTTTGAGACCAAACATACTCATCTGAGATTCCTCTTGGTGTAAGATCTTGTAGTGTGTGACCCCCATGTTGCCGGTCAGTCATGTAATTTGAAAACCACAAGGACTTTAAGACTTCTGATTACTAAAACAGTGTGGGAGTGTGGGTGATCGTACCTTAAATAAGATTGACTAATAACGGGGGGGGTGGGGGGTCAGACTATCTGACTGTGTTCCAGATCTCTGCAAGTATCAGTCCAGTGTAATCGTAGCCAATACAACAAATCCAGCACAACAACTGGCGTAGTGTCTTAATGCATTTTTTTATTCCTCGACTCACAAATCAGTTCGCCGTAGCATCACTGTGCACACAGGCCTCTTTGTCCTGACTTATGGTTGAGGTATTGTCTTTCTTACATTGATGACTTATATTGTGTTTACTGATTACGAATAGAATACTTCTCTGCGTTCCAGACTGTGATCAACCAGCTTTGTCTAGGGCTAGGGCTGTCATTGTTTTACATCTGAAGGTTTTTGAATGAAGCTTTATCATATTTTATGATGGTCGCAGCCTAAAGTAAATCAGGAAAAGATTTTCTGTAATTGTGGTTGTATAAATGTACAGTATGGTGCTGTTAGATTGCTGCTAGTAAATAGTATCGTGCAAATTTATTTTTTAAAATGCTAATAAACCAACAAATTGAAGCAGAATATTTTGTTAGATAAAAACAGGTTGACTATTTTGGAAATTATCTTTCTTCAATAGATGTAGACTTTGGGAGTTTCAAACTCTCTGGAGTTATTGCAAATGTTTGGATCACACGAGTTGGAAACAATCCTCCAGAGCCACATCTACAATTCTACAAATGTTATAACACTAAAAATGTTATTGTAGCCTGATCTTTACCAGCGCAGAAATACCGGCTTAAAAACAAAATGAATAGAGATGCAACAATAAAAATGGCGTTCAAATGTTGATTTAGAATTCTTAGAATGAAGCTTCAAAGCTTTCAACGATTCAAGACTACATATTACATTGATGAGTTTCATATTCTGTCCACTGATTAGGTGGGCACTACATTAACAATTTGTTGCTGTCTATTGACGAGGGGTGCTGATTTTTTGTGAAGGGCCTAAAAACTTCCACAGCCCAGGTTGTTATTAAGCAATATGAAGGTGCTTCTGCATGTGCAAAGTGTAGTCTTTGCAGCTTTCAATGGTCTTCAAGTTTGTTCATTTCTTGACATTGATGTTCAGTTGCGTTGAAATCTTGTGACGATGCCATAGCAAATGATTCACATCGTTTTCATCCACATCAAAGCATTCAGTTAGCCCTGGGGAAATGAATGAAGACGTCGCTCACTCCGTAGAATGTTCTGTAACAGTAAATATTGTGTTTCTAGTAGGATTTGAACCTGCTGGTGTGCCAACAGTCCATCATTTGTGCAGGTATTCAGTGTCTGTTGGACGGAAACCAGTTTACTCCCACTTAGAGAAAGAGACAGATAGAGTTAGTGTAGCTCCAGAGAGAGAACAGATGAAATCACACAGCTGCACTGCAGAGATTCTTCTGTCCTCATTCTTTCTCTCTCTGTCCGTCTTACACAGACATTTCCCCAAAGCTTTGTCATGTGTGGGAATGCCCCGCAGGATCATCTAACCTCCACACTGATACACTCTGCTGAAGGAATACATCCTGTATGTGTGTGTTGTTTTTCATGTACTTGCTATATAGTGAGGACCGAAACAAGTTTTTGAATGAGTATGAGGACATTCTGGCCAGTCCTCAACTCTACAAAGGCCTGTCTGAGGGTTCAGACCTGGTTTTGTGGTGAGGGTTGGGGTTATTTACTTGTGATGGTGAAGGCTAAGGCAAGGAGCTAAGCAATGCGTTATGTGAATGAGTATCCTGACTAAGGACTACCCGAGAACCGATATTACGTAGGTGCAGTAAATTCATTATCTACATTTTGTCCCTAGATAATGCTACATTGTGAACAACAAATCTGTTAACATTAGCTATTAGCAGCCCGTGGGCAGTACAGCCTTGCTTGGCTAAATAACGGAGCTAACAGCTAACGTTAACGGAGTTTGCATTGAGTTACATTATGACATTTTAAAGCTCTATTCAGCGATAATGTGTACTGGGCGCGAAGGAAGTGGTTTGAAGGATATGTTTTCACAGCAATATAAAATAGATATTAGGGAGCAAATTATGACCAATTTAACTTCCTAACACTCGCTCAACTAAGCGTTTAAGATAAAGATAAGATAAAGAGGTTTTTATTGTCATTGCAGTGATACGACATTTCGTTATTGTTTTGTTTTTGTTTTGTTTTTGTTTTGAACTGTGAAATTGAATTGGATAATCATGGAATTTAGCTGGTACTGGTATCGTGGCATCACTAATCCTCACAAAAATAGAAGTACAGGGATTTGTGTGTGTATGTGTGTGTGTGTGTGTGTGTGTGTGTGTGTGTGTGTGTGACTGGAGCATTAGAGGAATGCAGTTTTTTGAGAGAATATAAAAGAGGAAAGCTTTGCCTCCAAACCATTCTCCTCCCCACTCACCCACTTTTTTTTAGAATTCAAAGCTTTTTTTTATTATTAATTGAGATGATGCTTCAAGCAATCAACTTTCTTTTGTTTTAAATATTTTCCCATTTCCCTCTCCCAAAAATGGAAACATAAGATATGTTTTCAAACACTGATAACTGCAAAAGTACATCCCGAGATGGCCATCTGTGTTTCCTGCCAAACGCATCATATGCATCATGTGCAGTGCTTATGAAAGCTCAGAACATAGTCTCAGCCTCATGTCTCCACACACAAGTCTGTGAAGTCTGTAAGGAATTTGAAAAATGAAAGCATGGCGGGATGACAAGACACTCCCTGCCTTATAAATGTCAAGGAAAGGTGGAGGGATGGAGAACAAGGAAAGACGATGAAAAGAAGGCAAGGCAAAATAATCAAGTGTCAAAATTCCACAGGAAACTTTCTGTCCATGTGTGCTTTGACACTTTTGGATCGCTTGGATCCCTTTTTTTTCCAGAGACCTTTGTCCTTCGGGTAGTTTGGATTGTACGTTATAGATCCAATCGCTAGGTTCATTAGCAATAACGCTGTTGCTATATAAAATCAGATTGAGAAGTAGAAATTAGATAGAAAAGTTACTTTTTTGTGAGATGCTTTCTAATGTTTTTTTCTGTACAAATGGAGAAGCAGGCACATCCTTGAAGGATGGTAGTGAATCTGTCACCTGATCAAATTTACGTCAACTCTTATAAAGTCAGAGCTCCAGCGGCGTCAAGCTCAACAGATGAGTACACATTCTATAAACTGTTACAGATTAGGCCAGTGACCCTCCATCATTAACACTTCTCTAACCTCATTAAACTCAATGTGTGTGTCTCAACTGTGTTTCCACCACCATCATGTGAATTACACATACAAACACAGACACACATGAAGTTTGTTACTTTAACATTTCTCACATATGATCTTGCATATGAGGCAATACCATTTCATGATTTTATTGAATTATTGTTGGAAGTAGATGAGTACACATTCTTCCAACTGTTTCAAATTAGACCTCCATCATTGGCACCTCTCTCATTTCATTAGTGTGGGAGTGTGTGTGAGATTTGCTGTGAAATATTTTGGCATTCACGTAGAAAGACTATTCCCAAAGTCCTTTAAAAAACAACACCAATCAGTCCAGTTCAGTTCATCAGACATTTTTTGCAAACGTTACGGAGAGTACCCGGTGCTCTTTTTGGTACCACCTCGGTCAAGGTTCCAAGCGAGCTGAGCCAATACCAGAAGGTCGAGATAAAACTCTGCAGACCACTGATTGGTCGGAGAAAAATTGTCTCTAGCGCGACTCGGGACATCTTGTGCAAACCCGCGATTTTAAGTAGCAGAGCTCGTCAATAGCAATAGCGACAGCAATGTTTTTAATCACTTGAATCTCTATTTTTTTTAAATGTCACCCCGCCAAACTACACCGTACAACTGACATGACCCTCTGTTTGTTTGCCGATGAAACTGCAGTTTACGGTCGGAGATCCCACTTACACCAAGGTGGAAAAACAAATAGAGAAAAAGACCTGGTACCAGAAAAGTGAGTCGAGTTGAGTAGAGCTCTTCCATGCAGTGGAAACATACTTATAGATTCTGCATAACATCTAACACATATATAAAAAAACAACAACATGCAGAATACCGATTGATAACGGACCATTCTGGTGTATGTGGTTAATCGGTAGCATGTCAGTTAATGAAGCAAAGAACAGTGGACAGCCGTGTGTAATGACACTGCGCTCTGAGTGACACTTCTCAAATCATTAGGGGCAGATTTATCACTGTGTGTCCCGAAAGGCCTTCAGATGTCTTCAGGGATTTAATGAGCTGAAGTAGAATCGTTTTACACAGTGTAAAGCAGCTGCAGACGACACATACTGAAGAAGAAGGAGAATCACTCATATTCCTCTCTAGATGAATTGCAGACGTTCCTGCCTTGACCACATTGAACATCAAGGCAGAGAGTCAAGCGTGAACGTCTTATCCTTCAGTGAGGTCTTCATCAGAGCCAATGGGCTTTTTACGAGTTGTGTAAAAAGCGAAAAGTGGGCAGTTGGACAAGGTTGGACAGTTGATTCACTGGATTCTGGCGCTCCCGCTGCCTCACTTAGGTTGCGGTGATCTTTTCTTTGTTTATTATTTTAAGAGAGCTTCAAAGTCGGGACAATACCGAACTGTGGCAGCGCCGCTTGTTCTGGTTGTTGCATCGCACAAAAAATAGGAAGACACCCTCATGGAACTAATACAAATAATCAGAATTAGGAGAGTGATGCGGGGGACAGATAGCATCCAGATACCCATCTAATTGACTGCACTTCCCCTCTTTGTCACTGTCGGTCTCTCTGTGCCGTAGAATCGTGGACCATTAAAGCAGAGACTGCAGTCCATTTTGTCTCTATCTCCCTCATCACTGCTTATGTCTCTTGGTATTTCTCGCCTTCTCAATCCTTCTCCATACCACTGGCTCAAATCCTGCAGCGAAGTGAAAGATCTTTGTCTGAAACTTGAGAGACTAGCACATTACATATACCTTCTTACATGACATGGATATCACTTGTACTGTAGGCGTCTAAAGAGACATTTTGGAGCTTGGATTTGGGTTATTGCCTACTTGTCTTCCTAGCATGTATGGTTCTAAAGCTAAAGTAGAAAATGCTAATTTAGACAAAGAGTAAAGAGCAAGATCTCCACATCGGTAAAGACAGATCTGCCTCCACATTATCACTCTGCTATAGGAGAAAATAAATGCTCTGACTTGTTTGTATTGATTTAAACGAATCACAATCGTCTCTGGCGGTGCTATGCAGTGACCGTGACCTTGCAAAATAGTGGCATACACCGAATGGGAAGGTGAACCGATGGCAGGCTTATACCCACGGTCTACATTCAGTCAGATTGGGTTTAGACGAGGACAGGGCTCAGGGACTGCTCTGTATCTTTCTGTACATAGTGATCACAGACTTTGCACTTCTTATGACGTGTGTTTTCGTCATTGATTTTAATAAGTGATGGTGGATCCCAAAGGCTGGTGGTGACAGTATATCCCCGTGGACGCCAGTGTTGGAGGCTGACCGTCTGCTGAACGTCAGCGGAGAGGTGCAGCTGGCAAAAACACTTAAAGTCAAATGTTTCTGACTGTGTTCAATAAAAACACTGAAAACCTTCACTTCTAAATTTGATTTACTACCTTCAAGATATTGGGCATTATGGGTCAGCAGAGGATGAATCCGGAATAATTAAGTGCACATCTTCTTTAGTGCCATCACATCACATCACATCACATTTTTTATTTTACATTTTTAAAGGACTTTTCATATTCTAATGAGAAGATTTCTTTAAAATTGTCTCATAGCACATTTGTGTTCTCTGTGGGTTAAGCCCTATCCCTAACACCAGGTTATAAAGAAACTACACCACGGTTGCTTAAGCGAATATACACAACGAGGCTAGTCGGCTTGATGCAGATTTGTTTTCTCAATTGGTCACTTGTTAGTAACCGCCTTTTTTAAGACACGTAAAAGCAACATAAGTCCCAAGAGGGCCATCTCCTGATGTGCTAAATATTGTAAAACAAAACATTAACGTCTCTTATGCTTGTGTTAAACACCGACATTATTTCGGGCACCTAAACTTTGAGACAAGGAAACGAGAAAAGCAAAAACGAATTTCCTGGTTTTAGGATTCATTCCTTCAGCACTCTAAATGGTGCCCACATAAGCACATTGATAGAGTTCCAATACAACACGTTTCACCTGAGGCTAGCAGCTATGTCATTAACAGCAAATCGGGGCTTGCGTCAGGCTGACAGATCTGTGTTGTTAGGGTCGTGCGGTAAAAGGAGGCTCTCATCATGTTGAGCGATGGGAAAATCACTCATTTCTTTCCACTCTTAGTACTGGTGTCACGCACTCGCACGTCAAAGACAGTTTAATACTTAAACATGCTGTCTGTTTCCATGTCAGCATGTCCTCCTCAATGTTAGATCTGAAGCCCCCGCTCTTCCTCCCTCCCACACACAAACATCTGTTGGTCTCTTAAGTAAATTGAGCTTCATGAATGTTTAATGTATTTGAAACCAAACACAGAAATCGATTCAACCCTAGCACCTTACACACACACACACACACACACACACACACACACACACACACACACA
>NW_022280071.1:1132412-1168447 GCF_004355925.1 Anarrhichthys ocellatus
ACACACACACACACACACACACACACACACACACACACACACACACAATGGAAACACAAGTGCAATCACAGCCCATTCTCTCACCTCCCCCTTTGTTTCTTCTTCAATCCTTTCTCTCTCTCTCTCCCTCTTCCTCCGCCTGCCTTCTCTTTCTGTTCTCGCTGAGTGTCTGGCTGAATGTAAATAGCGTGTGATAGCTGAAGATGTTGGAAGCAGCTAGTTGGCCCCAAGGGGGCCTTTTCTTTCTTTTAATGACAGGTTGGCTTTCAGAAGGCGTGAATATATTAGTGGAGAGAGAGAGCGAGAGGTGGAGGCGAGGCGGTAGAGAGACACAGACAGAGAGAGAGAGAGAGAGAGAGAGAGAGAGAGAGTGTGAGAGACAAAAACAATAAAGGATTTCTGAAGGACGCATGCAGAACATACACATAAATCTAGAAAGAAGCAGTACCTGCAGGTGATGCGTAGAGTAGCGGTAACTTATAGCTTCTACTCATACTCTCCACATATTATATGAAGGACCCATGAATTAGACACATGAGGAAGCTCTATTTTCACATTGCAGATGACACAGTTTTAATGTCATTTTCCTAAAGCGCAATCTTATTTCTTTGGCATCTGCACCCGTTTGGTCGTTTTCATCTGTGCCGAGATGGAAGGGCGGCGTGGTGCAATTTTGGTGCTCATATAAGGCACAAAATTACGCTTTCTGCTCAGACCTAGCGCGATGTACCAGATGGTTTGTGTTACGCAAAACCATCTGAGAAGCCATCGTTGGAAACTGTTTTGAAAAGTTCAGGAACTTTCAATAAATGTATGATTGGTTGGAAGGTGATCGGTTGAACTATCTGTCAAACTCTTGCCAAAGCCAGTCGGGAGAAAAGAGAAAACATCTTTTCCTTCGACAAAAGCCTTCAGTGTTCTTCTTCTCTTCAGTCGCCTCTACGTGCTGCGCCACACACACCTGAGCCACGCCCTTAGCTGCCTGTAGCCTAATTGGTTTAAACCAATGAAAAATATATGAAATCACAACACACCTTTTCATTGGTTTCATTGAAACGTCAGCATTGATTGATGAGTTTCCCCCAAAACAACTTGCAACAATGATGCCTGCGTTTCATTGGCAGTCTCTGATCAGAGCCAGTGGCTGTGTGTAATTTACAGAAGCGGTAAATTCTTTATTCATTTAAGTCTCCCGTCACAACGTCAGGATCTAACAGCTAATCTCTCGCTAGCGATAACACATCTCTAGCCATAACTAGCCGCGACTCTGTGCACAGTGGGTGGAAAAGAGTTTGCTCACTTTTGTTGTTTTGGATGGTGTGAGTTTGGCCTTTTAGCTCCAGTACGTCCTCCAGTAATGGATCCCGAGGTATTTACATGCTAGATTGAATATATAATCCCACCAGTGCGTTTTGGGCCTTCCCCCAGTTGGACATGCGTGGAACTCTTCCAACAGTAGGCATTCTTAAGATGAACCCAGCCTCAGACATGACAGTAAACATCATTTTGATTGTTTTTTGAACAGTTTGCTAAGATCTTCAGGAATTTTTGTAATTACTAAATCAATGCCACAATGATGAATCTGACTTGCAAGCGTTTCATATGACCGATGTGATGAGATGGCTGTCCAAGCAGTGATTTCCTCTAATTCTCTTTGTGTAACAGAAACGCTTCAGGTTGGTGTTTTAGTTGCAGGTTTTTGTGAAATAATGTTGGTCTGAAACTTAAATCCACCTGCAAGCTTTTCTCTTCGTTGTTCTATTTTTTGTCTCCTCTCAGCCAGCATCATTACTTTCCCCTCTCTTCACCTTCATCTCTCCGGCTCTTACGCTTTGGAGGCAGAGTGCGTAGGAGGCTGCTGTAGTGTTGCAGTTCCTTCTCTTGTCCTGGCAGGCAAACATTGATGTGTGGGTGAGGGGGTCGGACTCTTCACACAGTGCCAAGATCAGGAAGGAAAAGGGGTGGGTGTGGTGGGTGGGTGTGTTCAGGACAGGGGCAGTGTTGGGCATCAAAAGCCAGTTCTGGGCTTGAACTTCTTCCATACAAGAACTGGGGATTCACTGAAAGTTTTCCAGTGAAATGTAACCAGTGCGCGACAAATAGTCTATAACATGACAAAGCTTTTTCTTCAGCATGGTCTAATTATGGAGTAGTTTTTATGTCTCCAGTCATGGGCATAATACCCCAGAAACAGGTTATACTGCTGCATCCGGCTCAAGTAAAAAGCAAGATGGATATTGAATATTTGGTTTAATAATTGTCACCAAAAAGAAATGAATAACGTGGCTGTTCTCATGTTGCGTCAAAAAACCCGGCCGTACCGCTTTCATCCTTTTATCTGAGGCGCTTTAGAGGTTCCACTACTCTCACGCTTGCCATTACTAAGCAACGAAAACCTGCCCACTGCGATGGCGATGATTATGAAGTTGTGGTAATTTAGCAGTAAGCCTCGCTGACTAACTAATAAAAGATGTTTTGATGTCCTTTTACGGAAAGTGGGAAGCGGGTAAAATAGTCGTTGGGACAGATCGTATGACTCTTGGTAGCTCTGCACTAACATTGACTTTTCCAAATTTATCGTAGACTCATATTTACGGAAGAAAGGAACAATACCTGCTGACTGTGATTGATTGTTCCTCGTCACATGACATGCGGTGAGTGTTGTCGAGTTCCAAAAGTTGAACTATTGTCTCGGGGCGCAGCGGCACGCCGTCTCTTGGGAACAACGGCCTAATCTTAAGGTCATACATGGTTTTATATCAGAACATGACATTCTTTTAAATCAAAACTTATCTTTAGAAAACCGTTTGTATTCATTCTATTGACATGTGTTATTTCCAACATGTCTTTATAATATTATTATTACTGTTGTTATTTTTATCTTATATTATTGTTGGGTGTTTTGTTCTTTCCGTATTATTTTAATAGTTGGATTTTATTTGCCTCAACAATATAAGCCACTTTGTAACTCCTTCTGAAAAGTGTATAAATAAAGTTTAATATTATTATTTATGGTTTATTCAGTGGAGGACAGTTTTAGTATTTTACTGCTCTGGGACATTTCCAGGCATAAAATTATACAGGTTTGCGCTCCAGTTCCTTTCTTTCTGGAATGTTTTCAAGCAATCGGGTTCATTTGAAATACAAGGTTTATAATGACGGATGTTTCTTTTCATTCAAGCATTGCAAGTGGCTGTTTTTGCCTTGCTGTACTCTAATACAAGGGGTTTCTGTTTAATTCCACAAAGGCTTGGGTGGATAGCCTATGACTGTAATATAATAAGAACAATCTTCAAATGTATCTGCTTGGCACAACCAGCAAGCTAGCTACTGGTGAATCAAACATGATAATGTCATGGTAGAAAGTGTCTGAGCATCCTGTCTTGTCAGAATAAATCTATTAAACGATTTTATTTTAGCTGTTCTTTGTGCTCGGTAACTCTTTTGACGAGGTGCCTTGTTTGATTGATAGTTGGTAGTTTCAGGACTGGTTTGAGCTCAGAGATCATTAAGAAAGAGAGTGTTTGTTGGGGTACAATGTGTTTTAGGCTACAGGCTTTTTTATCTGTAGACAAATACATGCATGTGTCGTAATCTTCGTTTGTTTCCAGCTTTATTTTGAAGTTCCCTGTCTCTTGTGACCTGTGTTTGTTTGACTTCCTGTCTTCGTGGTTTCCCCTCCTTTGTTCTGTGGATCACCTGTGTTGCTCTGTTCCCTTGTGCTTCTTCCACCAATCAGCTTTCGTCCTGCCCTCGTGTCTGCCCACTTGTGTCTCGCTGTCTGATTAGTTCCATGTCTATTTACAGTCCTTTGTCTGTTGGTTGTTATAAAATAAATATAGATTTATTTCACTGTAATGTTGCCTACTGTACATAAAAAAATGTTAAACAGTGGGTTATAATACAAAAGAGCTTGTGAGCCGTGTCAGTGGATGTAATTTATTCCACCATGGCAGCAATCTGCATGTTGTGCATTTTATTTCATTGCCACACAAGCTGCCCGTTCATGTTGGCATGAGAGGCTTTGTATGCCATGCTTGTGTGCCTTACAGAAATGATGTGAACCTGCACCCAGACAGACCAGGAAGGCAAAATAATCAATAAAGTGAAGCTGTTGCTTATGTATATGCACACTCTTATAATAATTTATCGAATGATTCTCTGTACAAACAAATGCAACTTGCATTCACTCTAATTACTGAAGACAGTCCCATCATGTCTGCTGGGACATGCTTGAAAATTTAGGACTGTCTTCATTTTATCAGTTACTCTACAGCCCCTTTTCCCACGGGACGAAAAAACTCCCATTAACAGCCACTAACATCTGGCTTTTGTCTTTAGTGGGAAATGTTACAATGGCATTCATTACCGGGACAAATGTCTCAGCGGTAGTCACTGTTTATCAGCTCCTGCTCCGATCGGCAGCGATGGAAACATGACACCAGGGTGGAAGCGCTAAGTCCCACTCCTTTAATGGCACTTTCTTTGTCATCTCAGTGACGCATTTCGACTTACGAGTTGGATGCACAAAGTTCCACCCAGCATCACCATTCCTTGTAATTGATTAATCAAGCAGGTAATTCTTCTTTAGTTAGGTTTTGAGTGACTGCTTTAAATCACTATTTATGCCACATCAACATATTCTCACTCCCAACACGTCAAACACTGGGCTTGGTCAATGGCCCTACGTTTCAACCTACGACACTACTCTCTGTACCCCTTTAGCGCCAGTTTTGGTTTTTCCAACGTAGGTTTACTTTGTTTTCAGGTTAACTTGCGCAACGAAGCTACTTGGTTAGGGTTAGGCAACAAAAGTACTCCGTTAGGCTTAGGAAATGATTGTGGTTTGTTTGGAAATAAGTACTTTCTTTATGTAAAATAACTATGTAAATGTAAAGACTGGAAGTTCCACAACAAAACTAAGGTAGAATTAGTCAACGTTGACTTGGTATTACACAGGACACAAACAGTGGTCTCCTGGGTGAAGGTTGTGTTTGTTTGACCTGTCCACCATTGACGTGGATGGGTTTAGTTGAAAGCCCAGTGTGCCCCATACATATGATGAAGGTTACATCAATGCGTCTGTAGCAGACATTGGGGCGCAGTGACCAAGTGTCAGTATTTCACTTGTTTGGAGGGAGAACATGTTGGGCACAAAGTCATTTTTCGTGTTGATATGGATTTAAAGGCAGTGTAGTAATTTACTTCACACTCTTTTTCTAAACCAGTACTGTCGTGTTTTTAAAGTATGAGGAGTCAGTCATGAGTCTTTTCTCCGTGTGAGTTTGATTTGCTCCAGCCGAGGCTGCTTTTTAGCGTAAGCTGCATTTCAAGAAGGTTGCAGTGCGCTCAGTCCATGCTGTAATCTATGCAAAAAAAAAGAGGCAACTTTGTTGCTGCAAGCAAAGAGGATTTAACTTATGACCAAGCAAAGCCGCTTCTCTGACACTGCCCGTTCTACAAGAGTTTATATTCGGAGATAAAAAGTCGCTACAGTGATTGTGGAAAAAGCTCCCATGCAGCGAGCACTCAATGGAAACACTTTTCAGAAGTTGAATTTAAACTGTGATTGTGAATGTGTCCGCTGTATAATTCTATCTTAAAGAATTCTACTTCTGTGTATGTATGTGTGTGCTTCCAGTTGGACCAGTAACTGGTGTGTTACTGGCTATACAGACTCTGAATTGGATGAAGGATCTGTCATTCAATAAGTCAATCAGCAGGTCCTCTGTTGTCAATGTTATCACAATGTGTTTTTTTACACTGATTGATGGTGATAATTATCACAATATAGATTTTATTAATAATAGAAAATAATGATAATAATAATGATCAATTTACATTTTGCATTTTTCACAATTGTTTCTTGGTTTCCCTTTTTGCATTCATCATGGAGGGAGGCATTGTGTTAACATTGCATAATGCATACACATTTATATGTACATTCATTTACATTCACGTAGTGACATGGGATATATTACATAAATAAATGGTGCAGTTTACAGTGTTAAGAGAACAGAACCCTACAGAAACCAGGAGGTTAAGAGCACGCACAGCAGAGACTTACGCTGGCTAACTTCCTGTTAGCCCCATGCTAACTTGAATGAGGATAAAATAATTCAATGGCATGGCTCTTCTAGACTTAATGTTATCAGACCAAATTCATGAAATTCTGATAGTTGTCATTGTGGAATACGAATGTCGCTATGTTGGTGTTTATGCAGCCAATGAACAGAAGTTACCATTTGGAATGCTAGGAAGTGACGTAGAGACGCATATACGGTTCTGGTAGCTGCAGCGACCTCTCAATCACAGTAGCCCCGTCCTAAAGCACATTCCTCTTTATGGTCTATCTGACTCTAAATAGACCATCATTTACTAATTGAACATCGTGCTGTATTGAAGAAGACTTGAAACTAGAGATTGAGACCATAAACTCATGTTGACAATGTTGAAATCAAGTGAGAAGTAGGGTCATTATCTCATAGACTAGACATACCTCTTTTTGCAACCAGAGGAGTCACCCTCTGCTGGTCAGTAGAGAGAATGCAAGTTTTAAGACGCTTCCACGTTGCCTTCCCTCGGCAGAACCGGAGGTTGCCGCCTGATCCTGGTATGATTGAATGACAAATGTTTCATTGAAAAGACATTTGTAACCATGGCCACAGACAAGCAATGACTGTCAGAGAGAGCAAGAGCAAGAGCGAGTCAATGTGCAAAGGTGTTTTGGTGTTGAATCAATTCCAGGAAGACAGATGGACAAACAGCACCTCTAACTGATCTTTCCATGAATACCTTTGTAACCAAACACACAGAGAGGAGTGTAGTAGTGTACACACACACACACACACACACACACACACACACACGGTCAGGGCCAGGAGAAGGTCTCTTGGGTAAACAGATGTTCAGTGTGATGTGGTTTGCGTGTTTTGATTTGCTGCCATCCACTGCCGGATCCAAAATGGGCCACTATCCTGTTTCTGCTGCGGGGGCTCTCACAAGGCCACGCTGCAAAAACGAAACAAACCACAGCAGCCAGCCAGTTCAGACCATGTCTACATAAACCCTTAAAAAACAGTTTACTGAACAACTGTGTGTACTCTGAATTAGAGAGGCACCTTAGCCGATGACAGTATCGGTGTTGGGTGCAAGCCCAGCGTAACGTTCGCGAGTATCCGGTCGAGAGAGAGAGAGAGAGAGGTAGTGTGTGTGATAAAGAGTATAAAGTCAGCCGTAACGTAATAGCTGTGGATGTTGAAGTACAGTGTGTGTACAGTTTATTTGTCTGTGCCTCAAGACCCGTGAGGAGACCCTATTGTCCTAAGGGACAAGCCACTCCTCTGAGTTGTATTTATTCTATTTCTTCTCTCGGGTCCAAAGGGTTAAATGTTTAAAATGATAGCAGGGTTAAATGGTTAATCATTTACACCATTTTTTTAGATGTACACATAACCTTTGATAACATGTTTTAACCTCTAATGGATGGCTAGCGATTGACCCTTTGCTGAGTCCCACTCCTCAAACGCATACTGACCAATCATAGCGTAGTATTGTCATTTTTTGTTAACAGTGACTAAAGACCTGCTTGGCTTTAAAGAAACACTGTTGTTGCTCAATTTCTTTGTCTTCTGTCTTGAACTGTGGTGGTTAATTTTTACACTTTGATCTGTGAGCTTTAGTTATCTATTTTTATCTTTTTAAACCGTTTTCACTGCTGGATATTTCCTTCAAACGCATTTGTAAACCTTTTTCTCTGCTTCTCTCTAAAAAACGTTTTTTAAGTTTTCCTAAATATATTCAATTTAAGAATTGGAAGATGAATCCATAGTCTATAATCTACTAATATATCTCATCTTGTCCTCCGTTTCAGACACATTGAGAACTGGACTGGTCTGCAGACCTTGAGGGATGTGGACATGGAGCTCTACACCGGCTTACAGAGGCTGTAAGTAGCAACACACCCTTCTATGTGTCTGTTTGTTCATGCAGCGTTATGTTTCTAATGCATACCCCAGATAACATGCCTTGCTGGCCCGGGAATATTTCCCTCCATTCCTGTTTATTAGACTAATGCCTGGAACACATTTGTGAAAAACAGACGTTTAGTACAGATAAGACAAATGACAAGAATGTTTGAAAGAGTTCTAAGTATCTACTGTATGTGCACTGAAGCATAAAAATATAGAAATATAGGTACTAACTACATTATATTCTATACATAGCAGCCAGGTAACTTCTAGTGCCAGCCTGCTATTATAACATGCAGTCTAGGAATATTATTTGTCATTATTTTCAACTGATTTTCAGTAATTTACTTTTACAACACGAAGCATGCAAAAATACAATAGCAACACATTTTTCACATTTTAAATGGACATTGTGTACGATATGGTGGCATCTAGTGATGATATTGCAGATTGCAACCAACCGAATACCCTTCCGCTCACCCCTCCCTTTAGAGGACTGCTGCGACGTGAGCTGCCGAGTGCAAGACCGTGGTAATGTTTGTCCTTTCTGGGCTACTCTAGAAACATGGCAGTGCAACATGGCGGACTCTGTGAAAAGGACTTGCTCTCTGTGTAGTTATGAAGGACTCATTATAAGCGAACAAAAACCCAACAACTCTTGGAAAAAAGGAATAGAAAATTAAGGAATAGAAAATTATGAATGAAAAAAAAGATCATGAAACATGTCCTGCGTGGGTGAACCATTGGTGAGCAAATGCTTTGAAGAAAAACATCTGTATCTCTTTGTATATGCCCAAGAAATAGTTCAATAAGCTGCTCAGACTTCTTGCTGTTATGGCACAGATGTTCATACTTTGAGAATTTAGTCTTGAATGATGAGATGGTCTAGTATAAGCGTTCTAAATAGTATAGCACTAAATTGAATACTGATAGAAATAGAATAGGATTAGAAGGGACATTCCCTTTTTCAAATCAACGTAGCTAGATGGTCAGAGTGGTGGCCACTTTCATGTGTACCACTGTCATTGCAACCGCTGTAGTGGGCTAACTTGCGTATAAGAGCGACAGGGAGTGAGGCAGAAACCGTTGGATGCAGTGAGCTTTAATGCTACACTGGTTCCAGAAAATGAGCCAAACAGCGGGCTCATGGCCAATGGAAGCGCTGGGTCCAACGGTTTCTGCCTCACTCCCTGTCGCTCTGGAAAAGGACAAGCTAGTTACCTAGCTAACTAAAGCTAGTTACCTAGCTAAATAGCAACACTGGTAAGTAAAATGCCTCTACAGTACTGAAGGTCTGATGTGAAATGAATTTAAATGGCCACATACAGTAATTAATGGAGATATTGTAAAAAAAAAGTGGTTTGATTGAATCAAGTTTTTCTTTTTTTCTTGAACTTGTATAACAGCCAAGTTTTTTGCAATTAAACAGGACAATCACCACTCAGCAGGGTTAAAAGGGAGCTGCTGTCATCAGTCAAACAAGGTGTTTTGAGGACTAGGGCACCGTTTCCAGATCACTATTAATCGTAGAAGTTAAGAGCCATTTTCGAACATATGTTTCCCAAAGTAAGAGCGAGTGCGCATGTTAAGAGCTTGTTAACATTGGCTGTCTGTGCTTCCGAAGAGGATTCACTTCAAAGTAACTTGGTGGATTCAATTGCCATGTGCACCGTGCCATACATTAAAACTACTTCAATCACGAAGTGCAGGGGCTGTAAACGATTCAACAGGAATGGATCTTCAGTTTAAAAATGTAGCTTAATGTTCAGTCAGGAGTTTCATTAATATACATGTCAGTCATCAGTGTCATTTCACCCAGAAGGGATGATTATAATAAGCAGCAGGTAAAGATCCTTTAGTGTGATTCTGCTGAAGAAAAAGGGAGAGAGAAAGAAGTGAAATCCACTTTTCACCATTAGAGTGCTCATCACTGTGATGACGATGGCAGCCTGACATGATGGGACAAATGGAAATCAGAAACTGCAAGATGTCAGTCAGTCAATGGAGTTGCAATTTGGTGCATATCAATTATTGTTCAACCACTTTCTTTTCTTATTTTCCTTCCCCCTAATCTTTAAACATTGCAGACAGCATCAGTGGCTATGATCAACGTATAGACCTGATGCAACTCATGAACAAAAACAAGGCTGTACCTAGACACAGTGGAACTTTGAGCTAAATGCTAATGCGCAGGTGGTGTGTTTACAATTTTTGCCATCTTGCTTTAACATATTGACATGCTAACATGTGCTAATAAGCACTCAACACAAATAGCAGCTGAGGCTCATGGAATGTCATTTGTTCTGCAGATTTGGCCTTGAAAAAGCTGAAATGTTCAGCTGCTGATGGGGCTAGATGAAGAGTCACTAAGTTACATTTTTTTTCCATATCTTGATACTTGACAACAGTCACATGTCTATATGTACAATGAAACACTTGCTGGTGGCCATCCTGACCAAAAAACGATCCCTTCCTAAAACAAGGCTTTATTTACCCCAATACTGACTAAATGGACCTAATGAAGACAAGAAACTAAAGACAAATAAGAACACGTACAATGGCCGATCAGGCAAAGGGGTAACATAATTAACCCGAACAAAAGCACCAACAACCTAACCAATATACCCAAAGGAAATCAACTAAATCTCTGAACTAGAAATCCCCACCGTGATGTTGTGGGCAGTTGGTATATTCTGATTGGCCACTTCCTGTATTTAAGAGCTCTGCTTTAAAGGGACAACATTTGCATCCAAAAATGATATAGAAGGTTAAAAGAATCATATATTTTCAGTCTATCTTAAAGAAACATTCACTTGCCATAAGTAAGACAGATCGTTAGTCCATTCTTTTTTAGAGGTATTCCGATACCATTTTTCCTTCCTGAAACAATCCCTAGACTATAGAATGCAAATGATTGGGAAATAAATGATTGTAGTTTTATTTAAATATTTGCTTTGGTTAAAATAAATAATTCTTGCCATTAGTAGTTTTCATGATGTATTATATGTTGCTTTTAAGCTATTGTTAGGAAGGTAAACAGGTCATATTTCCCTCTTTATCATCTATTTTATATTGCTGTGAAAACTAACCTTTCTGTATTTATTAGTTTCTCGCCAAAAAAAATCTACATTTTACAAGATTACATATGAACACATCAGGATATCGTTGTAATTTACCTTCACCCAATACTCATTTCTGCTTGATAGAATTTGAACCCATGATGCAACCATCCGCTCCAATATTTAGCCAAACAGAACTACACTGTCCACTTACAGCTAACAATAACTAGCTCTCCTCCCATTGATTTCAACACAGACTTGTTATTGACAATGTGTAACATTATCAGTTTAACTAGTTAACTAGTTTGCACATGTACAGAACCATCAAGATACCAGAAGCAAGTCAAATTGTGTTGTCGTTCCTGTGTAACGTAAATGAGCTGATAAACATGAATAGGCTGTAAAACATAGACCTGTGTACTCGCTGATACCCAATCCAACATTTTAGGCTGTATCCAGGCGGCAACCTCTGGTTCAGCTGAAAGAAACCAATGCATAAGTGTCTAAAAACTTGCATTCTCTCTACTGACCAGCAGGGGGCGGCTCCTCCGGTGGCAAAAATAAATCAGATTGTATAGAAGTCTATGAGAAAATGACTCTACTTCTCATTTGATTTATTACCTCAGTAAACATTGTAAACATGAGTTTATGGTCTCAATCTTTAATTTAAAATCTTCTTCAATACAGCATGATGTTCAAAAGTAAATTATGGTCCATTTAGAGTCAAATAGACCATAAAGCAGAGTATGCTGTAGGACGGGCTTACTGTGATTGACAGGTCTCTGTCGCTACCAAATCCGTATATGGCGTCTCTACGTCACTCCTCCGCATCCCAAATGATAATTCTGTTCATTGGCTGCATAAAAACCAACAGGGTGACGGCCGTAATCCAAGATGGCGACGGTGAAATCGTCAAACTCAAGGATTCAAAACGGCAGTCCACAAACCAATGGGTGACGTCACAATGATAACGTACACCTCTTATATACAGTCTATGGCTGTATCTGAGAATTTACGATACTAGTATCGGCATCAGAACAACTTAAATGAACTCAAAGCATAGTTTTTGTTGAATGTGTTCCATTGACTGAGATCCAGTGACGGCTAAAAACAGCCATCTAATAGAGTAGAAGAAACAGAAGGACGTGAGTCGCACTGACTCTGAGAGGGAGTGATGTAGCACATCCACCTCTCTGGATGGAATGGCTCCAATGTTCCAGCTGGGCGCAGACAGTGGCTCCTCTCCCACTTACAACGAGCTGATTAAAACTGAGCTGCAGGTTCCTCTGCTGCTCAGTTTTTACTTTCATATCCAAAGGAGCTATTGTGGGAGATACAGAGTGCGCTAATTGGCAACAATTGACTGACGGTCAGACTCACTCGCATCTTCACTCTCAACATGCTTAAAAATGGAGCCCAGTGATTTGGTTTTGATTGTATACAGAAAACAAATAAAGTGAAGATCAGGGGCTTGTATTAGAAAGCGAGTTCAACATACCCAGAGTATCTTTCAGTTATCTGGTTTAACGAATCCTAACAATCGTGATCCCGCTAAACGGCCCTTTGAAGCTGCAAAATCAACCCAGGGTTTCTCAATCTGGTTATGAGCTTGTTCACATAAAGAGCCGTTGTTTGCAGTATCTGACTAAGCACAATAATGGATAGATTTGCTGTCATTAGAGCGGCTCATTTTACAAACTAGCACAACAATTTTAATATTAGACAAATACGAGGAAGTTAAACACAGAATTCAGGCTGAAAGTAACACAGTTTAACCTGCCAAATGCAGGAAGGATGGCTGTGTGAGTGTGTAAATGAACAGATTTCCAATGTCACTGCTTCAGACAGAGCACAATAGATCTGACTGTAATTGCATGTGTGTATTTTGTTTAGTTATGTGCTGCTTGGATGTATTATTTTGGCACGTGTGACAATATTTTAGCCTCATTCCTTCAGCTGCAACTCTGGCGGTGTGGAACGGACTGTGGCGCAAAAAAAGAATAAATATAAAAAACATAATTCAATGCAATAAGAAGGTTTCCTTCCATAATTTATAATCAGCCACAGCGTACAACAAAGTAACCGGAGCAGAGTAACACTGCATTCAGTCCGGGACACGACTCCGACGTGTCAAACTGCAACACACGGCTCAAGAAGCTGACATGTTATAATAATACAGACATACTCCAGGGCCACTGAAGAGACCATTGTGTACTAGTACTAACCATGACTGGTATGTGTATAATCAGTTCCCTTTCAAAGATTATCATTTAAAGCAGGGGTAGGCAGTTTATTTTGACATCATTGAGCAAAAATTCCATAATAACCTTTCAGTATAATGTAATTCAAGAGATCTGAGAGATTCTTGCACCTCCTCTTAGAAAATCTAGCCCGTAACGGGAGACTTTGGCCAATCACTCTGTTGGGAACGAAAAGGAGCGTGTTTGAGTTATCAGCATGTATGAAAATCAATGGAATTATTAATGTCAGTAAGATTATTGGACCCGAGAGACCCCCACCGGGGTCTTTTTAGAAAAGTGTAGCATTCAGCGTGTCGTAGAAAGCATTTTTCATAAAGAAATATAATTATTGCTCCAGACATATTAAATATCGAATTAACGGAAAACGTCCGAGCAACATCATCATACCAGACATTGTAAACACTGCAAACACAATTATACATGAACTAATATCATATCTGGAAGATATCTAGAAGATTTGCCACAATTTTGGCCAAAAATCGACGACCTATGCTCTCTGTATGGCTCTCTCATCACGAAGCAGGGATTGCACATGGCGGATGAGCACATGTAGCAGGGGCGTGATTCGACCCGGAGACGATCAGCATCGTCGAAATTACTCTCTTTCAAACCGTTCAAAAGTTATGGGTATATATGCCAACATCAGCCACAGGTCACGAGAAAAGAAATTGGGTAAAAAAAAACTTACGTTTTGATGGTTTCGGTGATGAAAAACGGATTTAATCCAGCGGATTTCGGCGCAGCTCCTTCCTCCATGTTGTGCTGCATGCCTGTGAGTGAGATCAATGCGCTGGCAGAATGAATGACAAAATGGCAGACGATTCTGTGAGGTGGACCAATCCATGTAGAGAGGGGGGTTCGCCCAGCATTCCGTGATTTTTAGTCAGTAAAGAGACACGGAGATTCTCAAACACCCCCGCATGGCTCTCGTTGGACTATCCCGCATCTAAAAAGGTCTCACATGAGTAAATCGGCCAATCACAGGCCTTACCAGGGTCACATAGACACACATTATGAGCCATTTATTGTTATGAATGACAGATATGACACATCATAACTTCTCAAAATTATTCAAAATGGTGTCAAACAGCTTTATTAGGATTATTGAACACTCTTAGTGATAAGAAAAGTGAATATATAGTTAATATTTAGCTATATAGTATATAAAATTAGTATACAGCAATGCAACTGCTGGTTCCGAAAATCAAAATTTAGCTTGACTCAGACCATTTATGCTGGCCTGCTTCACTCAATCGAAGTAAAATATGTTGTGGGGACATGTAAAACGTGTTGTGCTATGTCTGTGGCGTATTTTTAGGCTTGCAGCTGCATTATTAAACAAAAAAAAAAAAAGTTCAATACAAGTGCTTTTTTTCAGGCGAACCTGAAACCTTTTCAATTTGAGCTGTGCCATAAGTGTATCAGTTATTAACCAGTAACATATACACAATATTTACACAATTCAACACATCTCACAAGTGTTACCAGTATTCTAGCATCAAAATGATTAAAATAGACCTTATAGTTAGAGCTGGGGACTCTCTTGAGTATGGGTATGCAATTTTCGAGCAGAGGCCTAAAAATAGGGCTAGGGTTCAAAAGGTTTTAACCACCTGCGAACAGGGACCAATAACCAAACTATAAACTAAGTCTCATAATTAGTGTTCATTCACAATGTCAATAGTCTGAGTACTATTACACATTCAGAGTGAAAGTGAAGGTTTGAGTTCGAGCAACAGACCACATATCCAGATCTTACCACAATACATGCACAAAGTAATCAGACAGCTGCTCTTTAGAATATAACAGATTATTAAGTTCCAATAATAATGATCTAGTCAACTAATATCTAAAACTAACAACAAAACTATACATTCATGAGCACGCTATCTAAAATCAACAGACTATGGTAAGAGGGAGATTGTGTGTGTTGGAGGGGGGGGGGAGAGGCGAGACAACAGCTCAGACAACGTGTGATGTAATCTAAACGAAGCTACGTCACATGGGACTGCACGTTGAAGATAGACCGAACTATCAAAATGGAGTTTACACGTGACCACGCTCGCGAGACTACAAAATGGCGCGGGACTCTAACATGGCGATAGACAATAGAGAGATTGGATTGCGTTATCTGCACATGTCTGAAGCAGTTAGCTCACCCGGAGCTACATTAGTTTCACGCTATATGTGTGTGTGGGTTAGTAAAAGAAGAGAGAAAGCAAACAAAAAAAATAAATCCTCCAAAAACAAAATGAGATCCTCCCGCCGCGGTGGAGTACGGAAGATTGCTCTCTCATCTACAGAAACACGACTGGCGATCTTTGAGTCGCCCAGCCGCAGTTCTGGCCTTTGAACTGATGAGAAACAACTTCCGGCCTCACTAGAGGTGTATGATCTCAACGCGATTGCAGCAGTATGAAATACACAGTAGTTTCTACACAACATTAACGAGCTCGGTCGCTAATCTCGGCGATTATTGAGCATACACACCACGTTATAAAAATGACACAGTAACTTAAGCAACACAAACAAGATAATATACACAATGACCTAAATCTGCCCAGACTCTCTACGCCTTACTATGAGTTGACTTCGTCGTCGAAGATGTGGTCCTTCTGAGTTCTCGGCGGAACTCAGGCTACGCAGCTCTGTGCGGCACGGTGATGAAACTCTGTGTGTCAGAGACATTTTCTTCGGCTCATTAAGGGAATTCTCCGTCCTTCTAACCGGCACAAATCGACTTGGATGGGAAAGAGAAGTTGTCCTCTTTCTCTGAAGAATACGTTTCTTTATGTCAGCAGGAAAATTGTCCACTTCTCTCTTTCTCAGGAACAAAAACAAAACGGTCTCTATTCATCCAGCGAATGTAAAAGTGTTTACCTAGGGTGTTCTTCTAAAAACAGCAACGTTGTGTTTGCGCACTGAATCGCATGGACGGGCATAGAGGTGGGGGTGAAACAAGGTTTTGTAAAAGCAGTGCTAAGCCGCAGGGGGTCCTGGGGTGTCTGTTGCCCTCGGCCAATTAGATCGCAGTGTTAATGTTTTATTGCTTTCTCACCTAAACATTGCTTGGAGCTTGCTCCTATCTCAAACTCATATCAGGCTGCAGATTGCTCTGCACAATAGGAAGGCCAGATCCCTTTGTCTCAGAGCACATGGTCAAGCACATGGCCCCAACAACTCCTATTGGCTGTTCAAGATTGTGCAGGAAAAAGTTGCTATTTCAGCTTTGGCAAAGGCTGCCTTCACTGCAGAGCTACCCAAAAAATCTTCCCAGTGAGTGCATCTTCCCAGTGAGACATATTCAGTCCTACCTTTCAGGCAGAACTGAATATGTCTCACTGGGAAGAAGCAAGTCCAGAATGCTCCCTGTCTCCTGTGGTGTTCCGCAAGGGTCGGTCCTCGGCCCCATCCTCTTCATTACTTACATGCTCCCCCTCGGTCGTGTCATCGGCAGACAAAGGATGTCTTTCCACTGTTATGCTGATGATACACAGCTCTACATCAAAGCTGCCCCAAGCCCCTCTGCAGCCATGTCATGTCTCACCTCCTGTCTTGGGGAGATAAAGGCCTGGATGAGCAACAACTTTCTCCAGTTAAACAGTAGCAAAACCGAAGCCCTCCTTGTTGGCACTCCAGACCAGGTTCAGTCATCCTCCATAACTCATCTCACCTTCGACGGTCAGGTCATTCCCCTCTCCTCCACAGTCACTAATCTGGGAGTTAGGTTTGACCCATACCTCACCTTTAATAACCATATAAAACACCTGTGCAAAACCTTGTTTTATCATCTCAAAAACATCTCCAAACTCCGCCCCACTTTAACCCTGTCAGATGCAGAGAAGCTCGTCCGAGCCTTTATCTCCTCAAGACTGGACTACTGTAACTCACTCTTCACTGGGATCACTGGCAAGAACATTCAGAAGCTGCAATACATTCAAAACAGCGCTGCCAGGATCCTGATGAGAGTCCGAAAGTATGGGCACAGCACATAACACCCATTCTGCACTCACTACACTGGCTCCCTGTCTCATTCCGGATTGACTACAAAGTCCTACTACTCACACATAAATGCATAAATGGACACGCACCTCCCTACCTACAAGACCTCATCACACCCCAAATCTCCACCCGCACCCTCAGATCATCAAACAGCTCACTCCTCCGGGTCCCCAACACCAAGCTCTGCACCATGGGCGACCGGGCCTTTGGTTCGGCACCTCCACGCCTATGGAACAGTCTCCCTGACCACCTAAGGGCAACACAGACACTGGTCTCTTTTAAAACTGGCCTAAAAACCTTTTTATTCAGGAAGGCGTTTCTGACCTAAATCACTGTCAGTTATTTCTTTTGTGTTTCTGTTCATTCACTGTTTTTTTTTATCACTGTCTTCTTTTATTATAGTTTGTTTTAACTATATTTTTACTATGTACTGGCTCTGTGGCACTCTGAGATTTTTTAATGAAAAGTGCGTTACAAATAAAATGCATTATTATATTATTATTATTATAAATCAAGAGAGAAGTAGAGTAATTTTCTCATAGACTTTTATACAATCAGACTTCTTTTTGCAAACAGAGGAGTCACCCCTGCTGGTCAGTAGAGAGAATGCAAGTTTTATGGCATTACCTCATTGGCTACACCTTTCAGACCCGGAGGTTGACGTCTGGCCAAGACTTTTGAATCCGCCCACCCAACCGATTTTTGAGTTGACTGATTCTTCTGGCATCGTGACATAAAAGAGCAGTTTCTCAATTAAAAAAGCAAGCATGTCAGCTGGCCATCGAGAATTAAGTATCTGAAGCACTCCGTTGTGATAGCAAATGTTGTCTTTCCTTTCTAGGTGTTTCTTCTTCTCTTTTAAACTGACAATCATTCGGAGTGATAGAGCTGACATTTTTCTCTCCTCTGTGTCTGTCTGTTGCAGAACCATTACGAGGAGCAACCTGCATACCATCCAGGCTCGTGTTTTCTCCATGAACCCCCACCTGCGCTACATGTAAGTGCACACACACACAGGCATACAGAAACAGCATGCATGCATACATGAATACAAAAATGCACACTGTGAATTATACCTAGATACAAACACGGGGATGAAAACATTTCCAATACCAATTACTGATATATTTCTCCATATTGAGATGAAAAGACTGAGGTGAGGTGGGGAGTTTTTGATCAATTAAACCAACCTGAAGCAGGATGATTGGATGTCTGGATGTGGCCCTCTCACAGTGAGAGGGAGATGGGTTTAGGTGAGCTGTGTGACACAGAGCAGCATCACAGTGATGCAGAGACGATCCTTCAACTAGTCTGCCGGAATTAGCATCATGAATTTCACTTATATTTAAACAGCGTTAGTCCTGCCAAAAGTTGTAGCGTCACCAACTCTGATTTTTCACTACATTCCCTGCAGTCTGGAATTCTATTTATTCGTACGTTTTATTTATTCAAATCCTTACTTTTAAGAGTGCAACACTTCAACCCTCTGAACCCCAAGCTGTTTCAGGGCATTTTTCGCTCCTGTCACATTTTACCCTCTGTGGTCTTCATTTTCACTGCAATATAAAAGTCTTGCACCTCTATGGAAACAGCACAATCATGTCTAAAAGCAGAGGAAAATCAAACATGGCTTTTATGCAAAATAACAGTTATCATGCCATAATTCATAAAAAATTAAATAATGCAAGTTACATTTTTTTTATAATTTATTCTACAAAAATTGGAATACAATGGAATCTGTATATCCAACATTGTTCCAAATGTCCACAATTGTCCCGCAATATATTGAGCTATTTACATTTTTACAACCTCTACTTACTCCTGTTCTCTCCTCAATGCTCTGCGTTCAGTCAAAGATTCACTGAATTTCTTTCGCATGACTGTTGGTCTCAGACGAATCGATTGCGCTGAGGAGCCCAAATTCAATGTTTTTTACAGGATTTGGTTTAAGCAAACGGTTTATTTGAGGCAAGATTTTAAATGAGACATGTAGAAAATCTTTTGATGAAATATCACAATTTTAAGCTTCATTTTGGCTGCTTTTTCTAGCAGAAGCATTCGTCAGTCATTATGTGTTCATTATCTGACGAACGCCAAAATTCACCCGTTCATGTGTCAACTGTGCCGTGGGTGAATTTGTATATTACTTACCCGTAGTAATTATGTTGAGGCTTAAAGCTATGAAATATTTAAAGGCAATGCTTTTGAGTGAGAGGTGTTTGCCGTCAGAGGCTAGCCGCTAGCTCGGCCGTGTTTGTGGTGTTGGTGCCCTTTTTGGATAATTTTTCATGCAAATATTGGACCTTATTGGAAATAACAGACCTTCCAAGGAGTCTGTGCAACAGTTTTTTCGGAGAATGAAGTTCGGTTATTATTTTATTTATGTAACTTTAGAGCACTAATTGACAGATATTGGTGTCAGCGCTCATCATATCTTTCATGTAAACTTTATCACATTGTACTAAAAGACACATTTCAAACAAGGGTGTTGTTTCTGATTGCCGAAACAAGCATAGTTAATATGAATTACGGATGGAATATGCTAACCAAGCTCCCGAGCTAGCGTTAATTGGTTACTTAGAGTTTGTTATTACAACAGCACATGGCTTAGCCAGCTCTACCCTCTTGTCCAAATATGGTCACTTTTTGCTCCAAAAAAACAAAATGCCACACTCATGGCTTGAAAACTTCTGATGTACAGTCAGGGTGTAAAGACAAACCAGAGCTTTCCACGTTCTTTCAAAAATCACACAGCCTACAAGATGGTGCTGACTTGCTGCTGACATTACATCACATCAAGCTGAAGTGCTATAGTTGATTTACCTGTGCAAAGCTCTGTGTGAGCGCACATTATATTGTAACACATTCACTGAAACCGTGGAAACAGTGCGTGTGCTGCTACTGTATACGCTTGGAATTCCATTTCCTTTGTGTTTCTTGTGCTGCACAGATTAATGTTCCCCTCCACTCACCTACACTGCAGAACAGAGGTAACATTCATCAGGGCTGCCAAGTAAGTAAGCCCTGTTCAAGGTGAGGTGGCCCATAAACCAGGACTTAATCTCCTGTTTCAGTGTGGGAGCTTTAATGGAGCACTGCAGCCAGCAGGGACCGACACCCAACTAATGACTTCTAATAACAATCATGTGCGAGTATGTTGTTGGACGTGTTGGCTGTGAAAAAAACATCCACTGTGAGCCACTGTCCTGTCTTTATGGAATTATGATTCAATAATCAGCTGCTTTTTTGAAGTCATAAGAAAAGCTTTCAGCCCACTCTTCCTGCATCTCTGCCAGCATAGTCTACCCAAGATCAAACCAAACCAAGCTGCCGTTCAGGGCCCAGCAGCCGCAGTGGACAAAATAATTTCTTGCCGGTTATTGGATTGGATTGGATCGATCCAGGGCTGCCCTAGTTGTCTCTGAAAGTTACTGTAAATCTCTCAGTGCAGAAACATAAAGCTAGATAATGTTTAAGGTTGTTTTTGTTTTCTGTGTCACTTTCATGGTTTCCCCTCGTCCGTATTTGGAGTAGTAACCCTGTCCGAGAATAGCATGCCGAAGACCTTATCTAGGGCATTAGAGGTCATTTGCATGATCTTCTTCTGGCATTTGGCAGGTCACATGAGTAATTATCAATGGCCGACAGCATATTAAAAAAGACACTGAATAAGAATTAAGATGAGAATATATGGTTTTTACACATAATGCTAGGAGTAAAGTAAAGAGGTATACAGAAACAATCCGGTTATTTCAAAACTCTACATTAATAAGATAAATAGGTTTGTTTTGAGTTTGACCACCATGTGTTTCAGAATTATTGTTGTCACTGTGTCAGAGAGATGAGGACATATGAGGAAGTATTGTATTGGAAATGCAGGCCAAGAATATTGTAAAAAAGCTGGTGCTTTGTCCACCCTTCACAATATTTCACAATACCACAGTTCAGATTATAAAAATGTCAAAGATATAAGCCTCTTAAATACAGGTTTCATTGTGGAGAATATCATGGATTGCTTTGTACAGGTGTGGTGTATGCATCCAGGGCTGGGTATCGTTTAACAAGTTATGATACCAGTACCTTTTAAAGGCAGTGTTGGTAATCTTCTTCAAAAACATACATTTTATGATATTTTTGTTGAAACTCTCGTTACATCCTGACAACAATCAATGATTTAAATGCTCTAAAAAAACATTGGTATCTGTGGCTGTCACAAGACTGTAATACGCCCATCCAATCATCATCCGGAATGTAATGATTGGACGAGCTTGGATGGCTTTTAATTTCTCGTCACTTAACGTTCATATTGATAATTTTGGAGGAGTGGCGTAAGATTGGGGCCTGAAGGGACGGGCTGTCAGTGTTGCTGGCTTGGCAACTTTCTTACTGGCAACATTTGAACTTTTATTGGAACAGAGTTGGCAATACTTGGCTAGATTTTGTTTTGGTTGGATCCTTTTATTAAATCTATTGTAGCAAGCCACTGACTAGCTAATCACGGCGCATTGCACAATGCTTATACAGCGGTTACCGCTGACAACGCCTAACCCATGGCGGTGGGACTGCATTATTGTAGAAGTGCATAGTCTGGTTTGGCTCCAGGTCAAAACTGTAAGAACTGCCGGATCTGCTGCCGCTGTTCATGCTGTTAGCCCTGTAAGATGGCTGCTAGCCTCTATTGGCTGGTGACTAGCTGCAGGCTCCCATGCGCAGATACGCATTCCCAGGTTTAGCTGCTGCTGTAGTGAGCCATCACATGTTCAATAAAGTCGAAAAACACTTGTGGAAGTTGGCTGCAAGCTAAGATCAAAAAGAATAGGATGCTGGTATTGTTTGACTGATACCACTTGGTACTGGGTTATTTTAGACGATACCTTAAAAGTCTTGAGTACCGATACCCAGCCCTGTATGCATCAAGTGCAAAATATATAAATCAATCAATCAATCAAACTTTTATTTCAGACTCTGGGTCCAGATAAGAGAAGACATTACATAGAATAAATGACATACAAAAACACAATACGAGTTCATAGGACTAACAATGCTTTCAAAGAGACAGCTCTAAGATAATTTCATTTTCAGAGTCATTAAGCCAGCAAATACATTTAAACATAAGATTCCTAAAAACATTTTGGAAAGTATTGATGCCTACAGCCACAAACATTTCACTTGTGCTACACCATCTCAGTCTCTTCTGTCTATCTGTACACATACTAAACTTGCATGAGAGAGTGTCTGCTTGTGCATACATCCTACGACATTGCCAATAAAAATCATCATCGTCATCTGTTCTGTATTAAAATGTCCAAGATATTTTACCTTATCACAGACACCAAGATTTTAGACATTTGTCCTCTTTGGTTCTACAGATCAAGATAGCGCTCTTACTGGCACTGTATTTGATATCGTGTTTCACACTATAGACAGTACATATAGTGAGGAGCTGCTGAAGACCAGCACTACATGGACTAAGAATCACAAGATCATCTGCATACATAATGTGGTTAACTAGAGTATTACCAAACATGAACCCAGTATTACAGGCTTTCAATTGCTTGGACAGATCATCAATATAAAAATGGGGCTGAGACAATATTGCCCCATACGAGCTCTCAGTGCCAGTGCCAGTCTTTAATGACTGGTACTAACAGAACAGACAGCATTGAGTCTGGTAACAAGCCATGAATCATGAAGCCAATAAAACAAATGGCAAGAAGAGGAGCTAACCTCGGACTAGCATATTTAAGGTGTTCAGCAGTAACATGATCTAAAGCACTTGCTTTGCTATCGGACAGCTTATTTATAGCTTGCTCCACCTCATGTGACATAATTGCAATTGATTCATTACTAAAGCATTTCAGTAAGTGTAAAACATAGGTAATATAGACTTAAAAAGCAACTTAAAAACACCCCTTTTTTAACATTATGAATATGCAAATTCATGTTTTCAAAAATGCACTAAAACCCAGACATCCTCCCATCTCCCATTCCAACTACAACTATACAGGGTCTTAATCTGCCATTCGTACAGTGCGATACAGAACACTTCACTATAGCTTTTACATTTTTTAGTCAACAACCAAAAACAGCAAGCGACATGTGGAAGAAAACAATGTCTGAACCCACAACTCGCAGCGATTAAGCATCTGTGATTCTGCCTCAGTAACATTAACATTTTTTTTGTCTCCACAGTCTTAATGGGCAAAGATAACATTTAAACATGCAGTGAAATTCCTTGTGATCCTGACCACCAATCTCAACTTGGTCCAGAAACAACAGATAATTTGTTAAACTCACTGTACATGGTATAACTTGAAAAAAAGTGGATTCAGTGTGAAGTTCCATTCAAGAAGACAAGCAAACTCTATAATAAGATGCTCGTCTGCCATTGAAAACCGTAGACTCATTAATATTAAAAGAGTGTGGCATGGTAGAAATATCAAAGTACAAGCAAGATCAGTCATGATCTGTCACTATTCATTAGTGCTGCTCGCTGTACATGCAGCCTGTAGACAAACAGACGGCATTAATCATTTAACACCCTGTAACATAAAGAAAACATGATTCATGTGCCATTGCATGTCTGCGTCTCCCATAAAGAGATAATTATAGTATAGCTTTGTATGACCGTGGCTGATGGATTATTAATGCCTTCGGAATGATTAAACTGACTGTGCAGCAGAAAAAGGCTGTTTTAGTGTTTTGTCAGAAAAATCATGTATTAACATCATATGCCAACAAGAATCCATGTAATTATGTGTACAAAAAAACATGTGGCGTTCCTCTTGAAGCTAAGCGCTTCTGTTCAAAGTTAGGAGTTAATGCTGGCAGCAGATACAAGATTTCTTTGACAGAGTGAGATGTTAAAGCTGCATTATAGGAGAATTCATCACTAATGTACTTTGAATGTAAAATATTGTATTCAGCGAGCACACTGGCTGTTGTGAGAAAATGATTAGCATTCATTCACCTCCTCTACATCCTGACATCTTGCATCTCCTGGCGTAGCGACGGTCTCCAAGGAGGAAAACGATGGGCCAATCAAGGCTTCAGCCGGCTCCTCGTGGGCCATTGTGGCGCTGCCGAGACTTCCCGAACAGCAGGAAGTGGGCAGATGGTGTTTGCTTCTCTCTGTGTGTATGGATATGTCCATTTGTATGCGAGTGTGTTCCTGTGTGTTGCTAAGAAACTTGGACGTTCTCAGCCATCTTCACTCCTCTTGAAACGGGCCTCTGCTCATTGAGTTTAATTGAAATGTTAAGTAGATTATTGATAGAAAAAAACATTGGGTGTGAGTTAATGTGTCACTCCATATTGTCAGACAGCCAAACTGCTAAATCATATAGTGCTGTATAACAATTACTTTTGTCCATGTTTCAAACCGTATTTTGATATTTACAATAGCATGCTACTTTAGTTCACCCTCGCGGCTCTCATAGCGTTATTATCTGCTGTAGCAGGCAGCTGTTTACGGAGAAAGAGCTCGGGTAGAGCCACTACCTGCTCAGCAGCAAACAGCAGATAGACACAGTTAGAGACTGGCTTGGGAACATAGTGGAGCATTTAGCAGCTGAGGTGGTGGAGACCAAAAACAGAGCTAAAAGTTAGTGAATCTTGCACTCGGAGTGTTGTTTACAGCTCGTTTCTGCTGCCCCCTAGTAGCAAAATAGTTATTGCAGGTTTAAGAGAAGCACTATAGAGTCATGAGTCAAGTTTTTGTTCACTAACCTGGCTAGTATTTTCAATGCTTCCTGTGGTCGTACAATAAAAGCCTCCCGCTTCCTGCATTAATTATCAGACAAACGGAAAACGATTGCTTTATCAGTGATCATTAGCTTACCAAAGTAAAGGTATCGCGCAGTGTGTTAGCAATAAATTGATGAATGTAGCGAAAAACTATGCAAGCCCACAGTACCAAACAGTGGTTTTAGTGGTCAAATACTCAACTAGTTGAACAATTGATGAAACCCCCGACAGTCGGAGGAGCAGCTTGTCACTAAAATGAGAATAGCAGGTCCACCTTTAAGGTCAGTCCACCTTAAACAAACATTGCGATGCTTGTGTGTTCACCATATATGGCCACTCCATCATTATCGTCATGACTTTTCATAATGGCCGCTCCGTTTTATTTATTTTTTGTCCATTTACTCTTGTTACTTCATACATTATATGACTGTCTATGCTTATTATCTACAATAACTGTCAAAGATGAAACTCACTGAGGACAATGCCACACACAGACGCACACACACTTGATTAGCAAAAGCTATTTTCAGAGCAACTGACAAGGCTGTGAAATGACAGGTGTTGCCCCGGTAATTAAAACTGTCAGTCATTCTGTCTGTGTCTGTGTGGGTGTGACGCAGTGCAGTCTATAGTTCCACTTGTCAATCAAATGAACACTTGTCATTAGCTGGCCACACCTTCAAACTAATTGTGCTTGTTGTTTTTTTTACAGTGCGCTGTCACTGTAAACAAATGTGGCTTTGAGAAACTTTACACAGAAAGTTTATAAGAATATATTTTATTTTTTCCCTTACGAACACATTTTCGCACCGCGAATAAAAGGCATCAACCAATCACATTGGGGAGAATGTTTTGAGGTTGAAACAACACAGAGGTTCTATAGTCCGACACCAAGACAGCAAACTGTATTACTTCTTTCAACCTTGATTAAGGCCGAGCAGATCAGATCAACTCTTTCACATCTTACCTTTCGCAATAAAAACCCTACAAATATCATATTCGCAGGCGAGTAATTCGCATTTTCGTGTTGTTTATTTGCCACACCCCCGGTGTGTAAAGGCCTCAATACAGCAGCCCAGTTATAACTCTAGATTTAGTTTTTGTTGACAACTTCGTCTTATCTCACTTAAGTCACGATGAAGAATTCGTACAAAGCATAGTCAGCATAAGGATGTGGTCATACTGGTGAGTGGGTCAGACAAACACAGGACTTTCAAGCAGGCAAATGCTGCGACGATGTGAAGCCAGAAGTCAACGGTGACTTATTTGTTACGTAACTTCCATACTTAATAAACACCACTTCCCTAGTTATTTGTTACATATTTCGTACTTACCCCTCTGAACCCCAAAACCCGCTGGCGGGATAGAAAAAAAGCATGTTTTCCAAAACTAAATCTAAAAGATCAGATTTGTATCTTTTCGATGGTCCTTGAACACATCATGTGTGACGAATGCTTCCGTCAAAAACAAAACCTAAACTAAGCTTAAAATTGTGATATTTCATCAAAAACATTTTATTGTAAATGTCTCATTTAAAATCTCGCCCCAAATAAACCTTTTGCTTCAAATAGATTCTGTTAAAAAAAGAGTCTGAGCTCCTCAGCGCGACTAGTAAGCCATGATTGATTCGTCTGAGACCGACAGTCACGATCTCTCTACTTCTTGTTGTGCCGTTTCCATAGAAGTGCAGGACTTTTATACTGCAGTGAAAGTCAAGGTTGCAGAGAGAAAAGCGAAAAATGCCCCGAAACTGCTTGGGGTTCAGAGGTTTGAGTAACACCATTTCCGTAGTTATTTGTTAGGTATTCCCTACTTAAGTAACACTACTTTCATTGTTATTAACAACCCAAGAACCGCAATCTTTTCGTAAACCTTAAAGTAGCTTTTTTTTTGTACCTACACTTAACCAAGTATTTCTTGACATAACATACTTAGTTTAATCCAAACCACATTATCTTCCAAAACCTATAACAAGTAGTTTTGTTGCCTAAAAGAAGCAGAAGAGTTCATAGGAAAGGAGACATTCATTTTGAAAAACATCACTGCTATTAACGATGCCACTGTGTTTTTTTGTAGTTCTCTGTGTCAGCTCCAGAAAAAAAGGCTTCCAGGATGTTGGAAGTTGAACGTATAACGCACATGTAGGCAGCTCAGTGCCCAGTGCACCTCGGTCAGCATTGAAGGGTAATCACAGAATAAAAACAACAACAACAACACAGAGGTAGAAGTGGAAATCTAAATGAAATGTGTCTTCCTTGTTCTCTCTCTCTCTTTTCCTCCCTTTTGTGTTGAGAGGAATACTGATGAGGGCCATAATCTCAGCAGCTATGAATAATAAACATTGTTACATCACCGGCTGAAAGGAGGCTAGGGACACAGATGGAGCTGGAATCAGAGGAGAGTGTGTGTGACCAGAGCAAGAGAGTCAAACACAGATACAGCTTTGCTGATAGGGACGCCCATTATCATTACGAACAGTACTTCTACTCTCTACACTACCCCTACTACTACACCTACTAATACTACCTTTCAGTTCAAGATTCAGACCGTGATTTGCACTTGTCCGTGCCCGATGCATGCTAGCTGCTCAATTCGTTGTGCGCATGTGCGGGAGCGGCTACTCAGTATTCCTTTGCGGGAAAACCTGCCCCCTACACTGCCTCGGATTACTTGCAGCTAAAAGTGCTAATGTTAGCCTAGCTATGGTGTTAACCAGTGCTTCAAACTAGACGGGCCGCGAAAGAGCGACTCAGCCAAAGCAGCTTATGTTTTTTGTTCGAGTAGTCCGAAGAGAGTCTACCTGGAACAAACAATGGTAGATTTTTTTTTTTTACAGGTTTTGTAATGCTTTTTCATCGATAAACTTACTTCTGATGATTTTGAAGCAAGAAGTTAATTATACACATTTAGAATATTGGCAATTTTACAAAAATGTATGGAAAATTGTAAATAAAAACTGGCATTGTTCGGACCTGGTAGCCTCCCTTCTGACTACAGGAATAATAACATGTGCTGCCTTGGCTGAGTCGCTCCACCCGGGCCTGTCTCGTCAAAAGCGCAGATTAGCATCAAACCTAGGCTAACGTTAGCATTTAGAAGCCTGTTGCCAATCAGAGGCGGACTAAGGGGCAGGTATGCCCGCAAGGCATACTGGGTAGGCGCTCTCGTACAGGCGCAGAACGGATCGGGCCTGTCAACATGTTGAGAGCCGTTGAGAGGCAATCGAAATACTCCCAATCTCGGATCTTGCACTTTTAAGTGAGACAACATATCAGTAGCCCGAAATGAGCAACCACGGTTGCTTGTAACATCTCCTTGTTTGTGTTTGTTACTAAGATGTTCCAGTCAATGTGTGAGCATCAAAGTTTGGTAACTTTGGTATTTTTAAACCTGGAGCCTGTTCCGTGGTTTTGTGTCTAAGTGACTAATGTGGAAAACATTTTTTTTAAATGAACAAATATTGAGGGGAACAAAATCAAGCACTTTTAGTGGACAAGGAGTTTCCCTTAGTTAATACATTGCAAACCGTTTGTGGCTGCCGGCTGCAACGTTCTATGCGTCAAGGTTGAAAAATACAGAAGTTCCCCTTTAATGGCAGAAGAGGCTGGAAAGATCTAGTTGCCTTTTTATTTATTGGTTATTTATGACACTTTTGTAAGTAATTGACATTGGCTGAGTTGACCCTTGAAGACCTATGAAGTGAGAAAGATACAGTAAGTGACTGGGTTCGATTTGGATAAAACCTGAATACAAGCTCTTTGAGTTAATCTTTGGTGTCATTTTATTTATTATTTATGAGACAGTTCTAAGCCTATAGCTATCCCCAAAACCTCACAGATGACTGACTACTGTTTTCTAATGAGCTGTCATGTTTGAGAATGTTAGAATTCTAATAAAATGCATTTTGAAACAATTATTTCTAGGCATCATAACAATTTAAATCAAATAAAAGATAATTTTCCAATCGTCCCGTTTATGCTCTGAGGAAAAAAGCGTGTAAAGCATCCATATCTTAGGAGATGACTGCTATTCCCATTGGGTAGTGGGCCAACAAAGACATAAAGCAGTAAACCCGGGGCATGTATAGAGGTAATAAAAAGAAGAGATTAAAGGAGAAATAAGATGAAAAGAGAAGATGAAAGAAACAATGAGAAGACTCTGCTGTAGGTCTCCAAAGGTACATGGAGGATTTGGTGGGATTTACACCAGGAACTTATACATTCAACTCCTGTTTCCTCCTCTGCTATACTTTTACGTAGCTTCTCCTGTGATCCTCTCCCCTTTGGCGTCTTCTTTCCTGCTCCTCTTTACTGTCCTCTTCGTTATTATTCTTTTTCTTCTTCTTCTTCTTCTTCTTATTCCTCATTCCAACAACAGGATTTTACAGCAGCAGATATGTGATATTAGAATGATTTTAAAAGCTCAACTACGAATAAATCTATCTGCCAATTGTGAAATCTTTTCAGGAAAAAATTTGAGAATGAATCTGTATAAGGCCATGAATATAACATGTGCACGGTTAATTTCCCTGATTAATAGGTCAAAAGCTGTTCTAACTGTTCTTAAATCTGACTGTGTGTACTTAGTCACTTCATTAAGTCGATTAAAAAATATGTGACCGGGATCCCACAGTAATAACCCTAGAATTATTGATATACATGAAGACTCCTTTTCATCCCGTCTCCACCAGTTTAATTGTAATAATGCTTTTGAATCTGTTTCTGTCTTGTGACACCAAAGAACATAAATATACAGATCAGAAGCATTCAATTCTGCATAATGCCAAAATTATTGGGCCATCCTTATGAACAGGAATCATTTTACATTCGGGCTGGACCAAATGAACCCAATTGCTTTTGTGAAAGCACCCTGAAGCCTATAAACATCCACATTATTATACATAACACCAGTAAACAGCTCCAAGACTGTTCTGTAATCTTGTTTTCTTTTCTAACTCCTGATTGCATTCTGTTGCGAGGAGAACCATTACTGGACTATACTGCAGTGTAGTACATTTGATTAAGTTCTCTGTCAGAAATGACTTCTGAATGTATGAAACAGCAGCTTAAACTAAATCAGAATGAGTGAGGCCACAGTAAATGCTGTGCTACAGATGCACAAGTGATTTTACTGAGGACTAAAAGGAAATCCATATTGACAGCATTTTGGGGGGAGTCGTCTGTGTCATACAGCAGATATGCTTCTATGTCTACAAATCCACATCAAGCAGAAAATACACCCTGCTTTTTTAATCTATATATATTGTCTCTTTGCCCAGCATGCGAGGTGTTATACCTGTCAATCAAAACACCTGCTTACTCCCTTTTTAGTAGCTTACTTTAAAACTACTTTTATCCACTATACGGTCCATTGGTTTGGGTGGTTTGTTTTAGATATCGTACAGCTGGTAACAAAATTATGTTTTTCATAGCGCTGACTGCATGGTATACATTTTAGGATGCTGATGTGAGTCTTTTACCCCTTGACCAATACTTTGGTCCTTGACATGGCATCTTAAAAAAACTAATTTAGGGTACTCTGAGCTTCCCTCTTGTGTATGCTATACAAAAGCCCCATTTACACTTATCATCTCAAGTATCATATTGGAAAACTGGGATATATTTACATTTAGCCACATTTTCTCTCTTGTCTGAGCCACATTAACAATCCGATTGCATAATCTAGCCCGTGCTAGATGCAAATCAAGCTAGGCCCTTCTCCAGTCTAGAGGGCTTTGGTATTTGCCTGAAGCTGTTTGGTAACTGCCAAAAACACCAGAGGAAGTACTAGTTAGCTAGTTTAGCCTAACCTGTTTAAGTTAGCTTAACTGTTAGCTGGACGCAACTCATCATTTTCTTATTCGCTTTAAGTTGTTGCTTTTTATTCCGGCATCATGTTAGCTAAAACATTGGTGAAATTCTACTGCAAACAAACATGCATGTAAACATAACAGGCAATGAATAAATTCATCTCCATATATCGTACGATAAATCAATGACGTAAAAATGATTAAGGTCATGTTCATATACGGTATGATAAGTCAATGACATATAAAAGGAGTGAAGTCATGTCCAGATATCGTACGATATGTTGATGTAAAAATGATTGAGGTCAAGTCCCTATATCATTGGACAAGTGGATAACGTAAAAATTGTTGAGGTTGTGTCCATAAAGCGTACGATAAGTCGATGACGTAAAAAGGATCAAGCTTATGTCCCTATATCGTTGGATAAGTGGATAGCGTAAAAATGATCACGGTCATGTCCATATATCGTACGATAAGTCGATGACGTAAAAAGGATCAAGGTCATGTCCGTATGTGGTTCGAGGCCTACAGGGGCCCTTTTCCACACTGCTTCCTCATAATTCACTCAGTGGTTTCACTGATCAGGGATCAGATAAACACTACAACAGCTCTTTCTGTGTTGCAATCGCTGATGCTGCTGTGGTTTTAATGTGACAGGGAGAGAGGGATGGCCAATTTCAGTGTCACTAAAGCTGTTGTCATCACAGGGGACAGACCCTGTAAACGGTTACTTCCACACATCATACAGATGTAGATACATTGAAGGAACAGTAAAGGTTACATATATATCTACCTCCTGAGGGGGTTTACATCGGCCTTTTTTAATATCAGTCACTCCACGTGTCTTGTAGAGATTGGATTAATGGTTAAGCTATAGACTAGGCAGAAGAAAAAGCCCCCATCGAGGGGTTTGGAGTGCAACAATCAAAGTCAGACCTCTGAATTCAAGTTTATGGAAGACAATGTATTACTAAACAGCGCATTAAACTAACAATAAACTGAGGCAATATAACTCGGGGTGAACCGAGGCCAAAACAACAAACAAAAGAATCTGCCTGCCCAAAAATGCTGTTTAACCCTAAACAAACAAAAACACATGTATTAAATCTTGCTCCCTAGCATATGTAAACCAACCAAAAAAAATGGTAGCTCACCCCTACAGCTTCAGGGCTATTTACAGACAAAAGTGGATGATTTAAAAGTCACACCAATATTCTAAACACAAACTAGGGCTAAGCCTAGCGTGATCTGTCAGAATGCTGTCACCGAAACACTGGAAACCTGGCACATTTTTAAAAGGCAGGATGTGATGAATGGGCCAGCAGCAGACACTCCACAGGCCAAGCCCTCGACTCCAGCCAGTCAGAGAGAGGTCGAGGACAAAGATCCTCACAGGACAGAACACACACTCTTACTCTTAAAAAAAAGTTTTACAGCTTTAGAGCAATACACACCCGACCACTAATGTGTGCCCAGACACGTTTCAATGCCAGAGGTCAATTGTACGCACAATACAAAAGGGATGTACTGTCGGTGAACCGCGAGGTTGTCAGTCTCTGAAAACCTCCTTCTCCCATTCATCTTCTTACCTTCTGGATACTGTCAAGCTTGAGAGAACAGATGTGATGCAAACGGCAAACCTCATGCAAACTGACATGCGTTTGGAAACAGAAAAGAGAGCCGAGTAAACCCTTTGACTTCTGTTAGATGGGACTTCATGGTACAGTAGAAGACAAGCAGCACAAATGACAATTTGCAACCAGTGTCACTGAGAAAGACGCCACATTTAATTTATATATCTGACATTGTTGTGACTCAAGCATAGACTGTATATAAGAAATGGACATAGTCGTCGTGACATCACCGGATTGGGTTGTGGACTACAATTTTGAAGCCTCAAGTTCCACATTTTGGCCATCGCCATCTTGTTTTTTGGCAACCAGTGAACGTATGCGACTATATTTGGACTACTCCGAAAGAAGTCCTTTCGACTCCGCAAAACAATGAAAAATTATAGGCCAATATCAAACCTCCCAGTAAAATAATTGAAAAAGCATTTCTTCAGCATCCATCCATCCATCCATTTTCCTCCGCTTATCCGGGGTCGGGTCGCGGTGGCAACAGGCCAAGCAGGCTGACCCAGACTTCCCTCTCACCGGCAACATGTTCCAGCTCATTCTGGGGGATCCCGAGGCGTTCCCAGGCCAGCTGGGAGATGTAATCCCTCCAGCGTGTTCTGGGTCTTCCCCGGGGTCTCTTCCCAGTTGGACGTGCCTGGAAAACCTCCAGTGGGAGGCGTCCAGGAGGCATCCTAATTAGATGCCCGAACCACCTCAGCTGACTCCTTTCGACGCGAAGGAGTAGCGGCTCGACTCCAAGCTCCCTCCTGATGACCGAGCTCCTTACCCTATCTCTAAGGCTGAGCCCGGCCACCCTACGGAGGAAGCTCATTTCGGCCGCTTGTAGCCGGGACATTGTCCTTTCGGCCACGACCCAGAGTTCGTGACCATAGGTGAGGGTAGGAATGTAGACCGACTGGTAAATTGAGAGCTTTGCCTTCCGGCTCAGCTCCCTCTTCACCAAGACGGTCCGGTGCAGCGCCTGCTTTACTGCTGCAGCCGCACCGATCCGTCTGTCGATCTCCCGCTCCATCTTACCCTCACTCGTGAACAAGACCCCGAGATACTTGAAATTCTTTGCTTGAGGTAGGCACTCCGTCCCCACCTGGAGGGAGCAATCCACCGGTTTCCGGCAGAACACCATGGCCTCAGATTTGGAGGTGCTAACTCTCATCCCCGCCGCTTCACACTCGGCTGCAAACCGCCCCAGTGAATGCTGGAGGTCATGATCCGAGGAGGCTCCATTCTCCACCCCCCGGTTGCACCTAGATATGCTGTCCATGAAAGTCACGAACAGGACTGGAGACAAAGGGCAGCCCTGGCGGAGGCCAACACCCACCGGGAACGTGTCTGACTTATTGCCGAGAATGCGGACACAGCTCCTACTGCAGTCGTACAGAGACCGGATCGCCCGTTGTAATGGGTCCGGCACCCCATACTCCCGCAGCACCCCCCACAAGAACCCCCGAGGGACCCGGTCGAAAGCCTTCTCCAAGTCCGCAAAGCACATGTAGACTGGTTGGGCAAACTCCCAGAACCCCTCCAGTAGTCTTGCGAGGGTAAAGAGCTGGTCCACTGTTCCACGGCCGGGACAGAATCCGCATTGCTCCTCTTGAATCTGAGGTTCGACAAACGGTCGGAGCCTCCTTTCCAGCACCCTGGCATAAGCCTTCCCCGGGAGGCTGAGTAGTGTGATACCCCGGTAATTCGAGCACACTCTCCGGTCCCCCTTTTTGAAAATGGGAACCACCACCCCGGTCTGCCAGTCCATGGGCACTGATCCCGACCCCCATGCGACATTGAAGAGGCGTGTCAGCCAGGACAGCCCAACTATGTCCAGCGCTTTCAGCATCTCAGGGCGGATCTCATCCACCCCCGGCGCCTTGCCACCGAGGAGCTTTTTGACTACCTCAGCGGCCTCTGCCAGGGATATGGGTGAGCCTCCCCCTAGATTTTCAGGCGCTGGTTTAGGAGTTCCTCAAAGTGCTCTTTCCACCGCCAGACGATGTCCCCTGTCCGGGTCAGCAGTCCCCCCCCCCTGCTGAGAACAGCCTGGGGTAAGCCCTGCTTTCCCTTCCTGAGTCGTCGGATGGTTTGCCAGAACCTCCGTGAGGCCAACCGAAAGTCCTTCTCCATGGCCTCCCCGAACTCCTCCCATGCCCGAGTTTTAGCATTCGCGACCACCGCAGCTGCAGCCCTTTTGGCCTGCCGGTACCTGTCAGCTGCTTCGGGAGACCCCTGGGCCTACCAGGCCTTGAAGGTCTCCTTCTTCAGCTTGACGGCTTCCCTCACCTCCGGTGTCCACCACCGGGTTCTCACCATCGGGTTTCTTCAGCAAGCGGCTTGAATTGCCTTGTTGTTGAAATGTGCTATACCAAATATACTTGCCTTGCCTTGCGTAGGTGTGATGAAGAGATGACGTATATGCACCTAGCAGCAACATGTCAATCACAAGGTAGCCCCGCCCTGAAGCATAAGCTTTATCATGAACATAGCATATGCTTCATGGTCTATGTTACTCTAAATGAACCATAATTAAAAAAAAATAAAATATATACACGGCAATTATGTATATTCTGGTAACTGCAGTCTATTTGCGGTGACAACATAAAAAAATACACATTTCGAAAAAGGCTTATAGATTTTATTCAAATAGAGTTGAAGTATTTGCAAAAAAAAAAACGGTCTGCCAAAACGTCATGGCGGTCCGAGTATTAAGAGAATACTCCACCAATTCAGCATTGCACTGTTGTACCTTTATTGAGATACTGAACGTTTGCCTACAAAATTACTCTAAAGACTAATCATTTATTCGAACAGTTACTGATTAATTTTCTCCACTTCTTGCTGCTGTTTGATTACCAGTTGACAGACGGTCAATGTCACACCTGCCATCACATATACCGCCTGCACTCCCATTTGATTGGGTTTCTCCTACATTGCAATAGTTTGCAATATTCGGGTTCTGTATTAAAGTTCTTATGACAAAAACAACAGTTGGAAAAAGAAATTTACTTTGTAAGTAAATTGCAAGAAAAACAAACAAACCTCAGTGTTAGCATAGCATTAGCTTTAGCTAATAGTGGGTCTGCAGTTAGTAAAAAAATGGCACAGACATCATTATACTGTTGACTTAAAGTTGTGCAACATAGCAATAAAAACAACGGAACTGTGGTGCTTAGGATCACTCAGTTGTTGTTTAAATGTATTATGATGCCAGGTGAAGTTTGGCATTGTTATATTATACCCATGGTGTACGTAGGGGGCTTTTAATGTCTGTAAAACATCAGCAAACACAAATCCCTGTACTTCTATCTTTCTGAGGACCCTCGATGACAATGCACTCCCTAGGCCCTTAACCTAACCTTAACCATCACAACTAAATGTCTAACTTAAACCCTTAATCTTAGCATAAACTTAACCTTTTTCCAACCTGAACCTTAAAACATTTAAACGAGCCTTTCGAAGAAGTGAGGACCGGCCAAAATGCCGTCACTTTCCAAAAATGTCCTCACTCTATTGTTTATGGTCCTCACTATGTACAAGAACACACACACACACACACACACACA
>NW_022280071.1:1168457-1182609 GCF_004355925.1 Anarrhichthys ocellatus
AGTTATGATGGCATGGTGGTGAGTTTCAGTTATGTTGATTGGTCCAACGGCAGTACTGTGGCGATAGTAAAAAGGGAGCAAATACCAAACAGCCCGGTTCGGCATGACGACATTGGTGCAGAGTTTGCGAGGCTCTCCGACGACCCTCTATCAGAGATGTGGGGTGGGATCGACTTATCATTTACTCAATATTGATCATTTGTATCCTTCTTTTTATGAACGGCAAAAAGGTACAAGCGGCAGGGAATGAGGGATAGTGGTTGGCTGAGTGCTACAGCTGTGATAGAGGGCAATGACTAAACTGTTTGATAACATGTTGGATGATTTATGATGCCTTGTGATGATGCTGTTTGGGCAGTCTCATCACCAGTCTATTTCCTGCCCCCCCCCCCCCAGCATTGTTACTGGGCCACTGACTGACCCACTCTAATACCAGACCCACTCACAGATAATAAGGCCTCGTTCAGATGAAACCAACAGATTAACGCTTCATAATTGGTCAAAGAGATGCGTAACAGATTTTGTTATCAAAGTAAAGATATCAGAACAGCTTAATCAGAGCTGATCCCCCTTCGACAGATAACACTGATGCCTCTCTAATTGAAACGCGCTCTCCTTTTGTCATTTAATAATCCCACTCTTCTTTGGTTGCGTGGAATTATAGAATCAAGTGGTGCCAGGCAGTGCCTCAGACATGCTCATGAATACCAGCAGGTTTAGTTTATGGTCTCAATCTCTAGTTTCAAGTCTTCTTCAACACAGCATGATGTTCATTTAGTAAATGATGGTCCATTTAGAACAGGGGCGTCGTTAGCCCCCCTAAAATGTTCTTCAGCCCCCCCAAATAATTTGGCATTATTGGCTAAAAATTGGCTTTTTTTTTTTGGTGATGTCATTAAATTAAACTGTTGTTTCTCACATGGACAAGTTATTTATAACTTTAACATGCTATATATGTGCGTGTGTTCTGGTTTGTATGTTTTCTCCCCCTTCAAATTACAATCCAATAGCCTATCATCATACTTAACGATATAAACTCCAGGCACTAGGACCTTGGGGAGGCTGCTGCGTGCATGTTTTTTTTTCCCATTGAATGGTATATTTGACACTGAACTAGTTCATCTTTATCTCAGTGATAGTGTCCAAATGGGCATAACATATCACTGGTATGTAAAAACTACACGGACAACAAAATAGATGTAAATGTTGATCAAAATCTTATTCCCTTCTGCTCATAATAAAACAAGTAAACTACTCAAAAGTTGACACTGTCAGGTCCATTCTCCATCCATTGTGTGCGGTCCCTTCAAGAATTAGGATTTGGGAGTGACGCGGATATGAAAGCTAGTTTATCCGTCTTTCCTTTACAAGCAGGAGAGTTATTTCTCTTTATTTGAGAAAAGTTCATATTTGTGTTGTCAAATTTCACTATGACCCTGAAATTCGGTCTCTTGTGTTATCATACACTGAATGCAAGCAAAACTACAGAGCAAAATCACACTCTTTCTGATTGAACCAATCTATGAACTGTCTGAAACAATGGATATCCGCGGCCCAAAAAAATTTGTGCAAACATGACACTCCCCTTGGGGCTAAGCCCCCCCTTTCTTTGAATCCTAGAAACGCCCCTGATTTAGAGTCAAACAGACCATAAAGCAGGGGATGCTTTAGGTGATTGTGATTGACAGGTTGCTGCCACGGGGTTGTCTAGTCTGGGAGTTGTCCGTGTTTTCATCTTAGAACTTTAACCATTTTACAGTGTGTTTCCATTTCATGAAAGTTAATTGTAACATTTTGGTCACCTAAAAATGTCTTGTTCAGTGTTCGGTTGTACTTAACGTGACCCTCTCGTGTCACTTCTGGCTCCAAAAAAACAAGAGGGCGACAGCCAAAAACCAAGATGGTGTCTGCCAAAATACCAAACTCGAGGCTTCATAACTGCAGTCCACAAACCAATGGGTGACGCCACGGTGACTCCGTCCACTTCTTATTCACAGTCTGGATTTTTCCATTTGATTTTGGATTATTATGGCCTCTGAATTATTCCTAAAGTCAAAACCAAGAAGAAGAAACCCATGGTGAGGTGCCCTTTTATTACCACGGAAGAAGCGCTGATGCTGTAGAGGAGTGAGTTACAATAACCAAGGCATCCATTAGAAGGATTCTAAGGCTGTCTAACGTTTTATGAGCAGCAGCCTCCATGGTGTGCATATCCATTCGTTTGAACTCTGCTAGATACTTCTTTGATCCAGCTTTTCCTTTTCTTTTATATATAAAAATATAAAAATTTTCTTTTTATATCGGTTCTTATCAAGCTAAGGAATACAGGCCAGTGGACACGAACACTGTGAACCTGAGAAGAGTTATCTCCGCTGAGATTCCACTTTTCATCAGCGGTAACACCTCACAGAACACCCAACCTGAAGGGCTGTACTGTGAAGTGTGAAGAGTGTGCGAGTTCCTGGATGGGGCCGGCTCAGGGGCTATTGGAGATGAAGGCATATCTGGAAATGTATCCCAATCACAGACTTTTCTCCCACTATGGGTGTAAGTTCACATTAATGTCGAAAGAAACAGTTGGCAGATGTCGTAGGAATCATTTTCCATATAATGTGAAACTTGCGTGGCCATTGTGATCAACAATATGATCCATGCGATCAAGGATATTGAAACCTGCAACAGGCTCAGCCGTTGCTGACTGTTTGACGTTTGATTCAACATGTTACAAGTGATGCGTCGTGTTTCAGATACTGTAGATGTCCATCCTGTCCTTCCTCATAATGAGCAGGCACTACTTTCTCTGCATGGACCGTTTATTCATTTAAATCTCCTTTACCTCACGGGTTGATAGCGGTTTGATTCTGTTTCGACAAAAAAAAATCTTTTTTTATTCTGAAAAGAAAGTTAGCATGTAACGAGTGGTTATTGACATGTTTTGCTGGTTTACGTAGGAACATGCAGGGAAATGAGGAGTGACTTTTGGCAGGATATCATGCGAACCCGTTGTACGAGGATACGTTGTGTTGGTCATCTTTAGGCCTCTGAAGAAAATGAAAAAGATTAGGTTGTGTTTACGACAGAGGTGCCAAAAACAATCTTGGAGAACGGTAGAGGGGGATAAAGTTATGTTATTTATGTTCATTGTGCACCATTACTTTATACTTTTTCTATATTAAGCAGTTCCTCTACAATCTTAGCTGATGTGATTGAAGTGACTGAGACAGAAAACTATCCTTGAAATTCACCATATTTGTCATACTTGAACCACAACAGAATAATGCAACTGAATGGAACATTATTTTACGTTTTTTTTGTCAGAGAGTATTTAAAATTACAAATGTATATTTCCACTGTGTTTCACTGTGGCCAGCAGGGGGGCAGCAGCCTACTCAGCATCCATGCTAATACTCAATCTCTTCTGCAAATCTGAAAAAAACTTGATAAAGACAAAACCATTTTCTTGTCTTATTTGGAAATCAAAGTATGTGAGGATACACTTCTGTTTGTTCTTTGGCTCCGTCACAGTGTGTTTCTCTTTACTCTGTGTAACTCAGGCTGTATTCCAGTCCGGAGGCTTTTTTCCCCTCTGCAGACAAATCCAATTTGTTCTATTTATCAAACCTGTAGCTGAGGCTGTAATAATGCACCTATTGATCTCAAGGTTGGGTATAAGCAGGTGTGTGTGTGTGTGTGTGTGTGTGTGTGTGTGTGTGTGTGTGTGTGCGCGCGCAATCAGCTTGGGGTTCAGATCAACAAATGTTCATTACTCTTGCCCCTTCCCCTCAGCAGACACACAACACCAGATAGCTAGCATTCATCACGGCACGCCTGCAGGGTGGTGGAGAAATACTCCATCTCTGCTCTGTGTGTGTGTGTGTGTGTGACAACTAACGTAATAACTCCAAAGCATTTAGCTGACAGGATGCATACGCATTTAGTTAGTTTATAACAAAAAAGATTTAAAAAAGTTAAATTAACATTACAATAACAAAAATGAACCATTGACAAATGATTGATCATTAATCTATATTTAAATGTTTACATTCAGACGCTTTGCAAAGTATTTATTAATCATTAACAATGTGTTATCAGTGTAATGTTTAAGGAGGTTTCACAAACATTTTCTTAAAGGTATAAAAATATTTTGCTAATCATTAACAAATTCTCAATACAGTATATAAAATGTTATAATGTGAGCAACAATAAACTCTTACAAGAACATTATCAAGCTAGACAAAGTGCTTCTGGTTGGTGATTTTAATCTGCATATCAATGATACCACAGACTGCAGTGCCACTGAGTTTCTCAATATTACTGAATCTTTTAATTTCATGCAACATGTTTCTGGCGCCACTCACAGGGATGGTCACACCTTGGACCTTGTGTTCTCCCTGGGTCTTGATATTGATAATACCCGTTGTGAGGACCTACTGATCAGTGACCATGAATGTATTTTCTTTGATCTTTGACCCCTTGTGTCTGAAACAAACATTCCACTCCCGCATTATCACTCAGAGTACAGCTGATCAGTTCTCTATGCACTTCTGCTGTGATATTAATACAAATCTCAATGATGTTGAACTCTTGATACAGTCTTTTAATGAACATTGCACCACTTTGCTGGATAAAGTGGCACCTCTTAAGGAAAGGACTAGGGCTGCCTACAACACTTCTCCGTGGATGACAGACGCTGTCTGCAGCCTGAGACGGAAGTGTCGCAGGACAGAGCGGCTCTGGAAAGCCACTGGGCTAGAAGTACATCGCTCATATCTCAAAGACCTCAGAGTTTCCTTTAATACTGGAGTAAAGGAAGCTAGAACTGCTTATTTTGCCAACTTAATCTCTTCCTCAAAGAGAAATCCCAAGATTTTGTTTGACACAATTAAGAGAATTGTTTCACCGTCTGTCTCTACATTACCATGCTGTTCTGTTGAGGATTGCAACAAATCCCTCACATATTTTAATGATAAGGTAACAGCTATTAGGTCTGGCATTCAGCCTGGGATTTGTTCATCTACATGTAGCTCCTCGCAATCTCCTACTGTTCTGGACTCTTTCCAGCCTATCAGCCTTCAAGACCTGATGGACTTACAAAACAAAGCCATCATCTTGCCCTCTCGATATAATACCGACCTCTCTATTTAAGAAAGTTCTGCTAATTATTGGCCCTGCAGTAACATCTATTGTCAATTCCTCATTGTCTACAGGAGGTGTCCCGTCCTATTTTAAACATGCCACTATCCAGCCCATATTAAAGAAACCAAACTTAGATCCAGCTTTGCCCATGAACTACAGGCCCATATCAAAACTGCCTTTCCTGTCCTAAATCTTAGAGAAAGTAGTGGCCAAACAACTTACTGCTGCACTGGAGAGGCACAACATGTACGACGAATTCCAGTCTGGGTTTTGCAGACAACACTCTCCTGAGGGTTTCAAATGACATTCTCATGTGTTCTGATGCAGGTGACTGCTCTGTGCTAGTTCTTCTGGACCTCAGTTCTGCATTTGACACTGTAGACCATAGCATCCTGATTAAGAGGCTACATGATTGGCTTGGCATATCTGGCATAGCGTTAGACTGGTTCACGTCTTACCTCAATGACAGAAGTTTCAATGTCTCTGTGGCTGATTTTGTGTCTGTTACCGCTCCACTGTCTTGTGGCGTACCGCAGGGCTCGGTTCTGGGGCCTCTGTTATTTTCCCTTTATCTGTTACCTTTGGGACCGATTATAAAAACTTATAATGTGTCCTATCATTTATATGCAGATGATATCCAACTCCATCTGTCATTCAAACCCAACGAGGCATTCACATTAACTAGGCTCCTGGACTGTGTCAATGCCATCAGAGACTGGACGGCAGAAAACAGCCTACAACTCAACGACTCTAAAACGGAGGTCCTAGCTATTGCTCCAGATGAGTTTGTCCCCATGATCAGGCAGAGTATTGGTCCACTCTCCTCTGCTGCCCATTGCAACCTGCGCAATCTATGGATCTTCTTCGATCGATCCATGTCGTTTGACCCCCATGTTAAGCAGCTGTCCAGATCATGTTTCTTCCATCTAAGAAATATCAGTAAACTGAGATCTGTAGTATCAACACCTGAATTAGAGATGATCATACACACATTTATCTCTTCTCGCATCAACTACTGTAACTCACTTTTCACATCACTCAGTGTATCTGCTCTTAACCGTCTGCAGGTAATCCAAAACGCTGCCGCCAGATTACTCACCAGGACAAATCGACAGTCTCACATCACCCCCGTACTCCGATCTCTCCACTGGCTCCCTATAGCATCTAGGATACACTTCAAAATTCTCACCATCACTTACAGAGCACTTCACGGTCAGGCTCCTACTTATGTAGCTGATCTACTTCACCCATATTCACCCGCCCGCACTCTCAGGTCAAACGCTCTAGGTCTTCTGTCAGTCCCACGCACACGATTTAAGACCCGTGGTGACCGAGCCTTTGAGGCAGTGGCGCCGAGGCTCTGGAATGCTCTGCCTGCAACTCTGCGCCTCGCAGATACTGTGAATACTTTTAAAAAACAGCTCAAAACCCACCTTTTTAGACTGGCGTTTGAGTAAAAACCCATGTCCTAGACCTGCTCTTAAAATGTTTTAATTTCTATTATTTTATTTTTTATTTTATTTTTCTCTGTGTATGTAATTTATTGACCCTAGGGTCACATTGTGTTTTTTATGCTTTTAAATTTCTGCTCTGTTAAAGCACTTTGTGATGTTATGTCTGTGAAAAGCGCTCTATAAATAAATTTCATTCATTCATAAATAAGTAAATAGTATTAATAATGTCATTGCTTTTTAACAGTAAATTAACTGAACTAACTGAACTAAATTTACTACATTTTATTTACTGTAAGTTTACCTTTTATTAATGATGCCTATTATAAAGTGTTACCTGCGCCTCTCTCTCTGGCTTAAGTGTGTTCATGTACTTAAGCAGACTCATCTAGTGAGACACCTGCTGGTACCCGCCGGGTGATCTACACGGGTTTTCCCTTTACTGTTATTTCCAGATCGGTTCGGGTTAAAACTAAGAACATGCTGGTCGTGTATTAATACGCGTTTATAAAGCATATATTAACATAGTCCCTAACATTAGTGCATATCTAAATCATTATATAAATGCATGAATGAAGTACATCTAAATAAGTTCTTAATCATTTACTTACACTTTATAAATTGTTATTAATCATCTACAACTCCTTAATAATTGGTTTGTAATATATATAATTCTTCATTTACAAAAGGGGAATCCATCATTTATAAAGTATGAAAACACAATCATGAAACACAATAGACGGGCTTATTAATCAAGAATAAAACATTTATAACTGTTGTTATGAATTGCATACTAATGAGTGTTAATGTAGGAACAATGCTTTATAAAGGATGAATTAAGTGTTTACTCATACTTAACTACACGCTATGAAGTATTAGTTATTATAAAGTGTTACCATTACCTTTGTTTCGCATCTACGAAATGGCCCAAAATGATCTCTTTAAACGTACAGCCGAACTGAACTTTTTGAAGAGGGCACAGTTATTATAGTATTTGTGGTTTGGAGTCGGCAAACAGATCTTGTGTCGGCGGTCCGGTCGGGTTGAAGGGAGCGATCCTCCGCCTCCCCATCACTGCCCAGATCCATCATCTTACTCAGAGTCTGGACTCCATCGGGGGGGATTCATCCTGCTGCTGCTCAGAGCAGATGCCTTTCCATTAGAAAGCTCCCCGAAGAGACTGAGCCCCAAAGATTACCATTGCGTCATCTGTTAAAATAAACAATTACCTTTTCTTCATTCACAACCGACTGATGCCACACAGGACGCACGAGATTGGAACTTTAACTATCAATTATTTATTGATGTATTCGGTTACATTTTTCATTCATAATCTCCTGCTTTTTGTCAGCATTGAAGCCCCATGCATATGTGTCCATGCACACAGTATTTATTCCTATCCCATTAGTGTGTATGACCACATGTGTCCATGTGTAGATGGCGACACAATTATCCTTCACCTACAGTTGTCCCCAGTAAACCGCCCCGACGCTGTTATTCGTCAATCTCTTCCCCCTTCAACGGGACAATCAATCCAAATGTATGTAACGACTTGTTTCACTGAGGGGGGAAAAAAGGAAAAGACGCTGCCTCATTCCGACTCGCCGTCCTTCACACCTCCATGAATCTCACAGATACAGCTGTGTCACAAATCTCCCATCAGCCACGAAGAGTGACATCATGGAGGAATAGCTGTCCACTGATGATGTATGTGACAACACAGGAAAGAGATGCCAGAGAGGAATGCTTTGGAGTGCGTGTTAATCAGTTCACTAAAATACAAGGGTGAAAAATAAAATGTCTGATGGGACTGAATGGGACTCAATAACGCCCTGTCTTTGCTCTGAAATAATGTCTATACCCAGAAACTCAGCCTTTAGCAGGATTAAACTCTGTTAAAGTAAACTTTTGGTATTTTCAACGTGGGGGCTATTGTCATATGTTCTTGGGAAACAGATTTTGCAGTCGATTGGAGCATGGAGTGCTTTCCAAAAAAATTCAATTTAACAGAAATAATATTGAATACTTGTCTTTAATCCAACTGAAAATAAATACAGAAGGTCTTTCCTGGAAGTCTCTGTAGCTGCTGTAGTGATCTATATAGCAGAGCTAGATGAGTTCCAAGGTTAGCACTGTCAACATGGCTTGCTGTTGGCCATTGGCGCAAATTTACAGGTCAAAGTTTTTCAAACTTGCACTCGAAGCCAAAAAGTGATGTACTGCGCCAAAACGAACGAAACCCCCGACTACAAACTCATTGGCATGGATAGAATTTGCTGCTTTAAATGGTATTGTGACCAAAATAACATTCCCGTACAATAAAACTGCATTGTCAATGACGTTTCGAAGGGCACTTATACATTATACATTAACCACGAATACATTTCTCATTATAATCTACGGAAGTCTGCATAGGGTGGATGTGGATGTGGATGGGTGGTCAAGACAGGACTTTCAGTGAATGGTTAAGAGTGAATGGTGACCCCCCTTTTTTATTTTATTTTAATTTACTTTTTTTCACTTTTATGTCTATTTGTTTGTTTGTTTTTTGTCATTAACGATGTTTTGTCGCGTTTTTTGTTCAGTGTAACAGCAACTGAAAAAAAAGAAAAAAAAGAAAAAACAAAAGACAGGACTTTCACCCAGGAAACCGCTGTCTATAATATTTTGAATTTGGATTGAAACTAAGTACTAATACTTTTTGGATGCTTGCTTTTACAGTATGAATGTAAGACCTTGAATTACTAGAATGCTATTGTGGATTTGGGTTTCCAGTGGCTTTTAGTTTTGTGTGCATGATATGCAATTTGCAAACGCAAGAAGCAATGCTTGAATTAGAACATAAAAAAGGTAATGGTACTGTTAACCGTAGCAACTGCACAGCATGTGGCTTTCATCTCTATACTAACATTATAAATACCAGTTTGAATAGTGTACATTCCCTTTTTATTTATTCATGTAGTTATTTTTTTGTATTAGTACTTTTATTATGTGCAGGATATGGCTTATGCAATGGCTCCCAAACTGTGGGGTGCAGAGCCATTGCAGCAGATATCAAACTCAGCTGCTACTAATAACAGGCAGCCTAGCAGAGACAGAAGGCAGTCTAGGAAGAGGAAGAATGGGGCAATCAGGCCGGCAATCAACGGCTGAAACAGAAAGAGCCCCACAGCAACATTACGCACCAGTTTGAATTAATTTGAATGGAAGTTTTAAAATGATGGTCGGGATGTGTAAGGATGTCTCTTTTGGGAGGATTCTTTCTTTCTGCCGTTGTTTGTTGGGAGAGCTAAGACAGGAGAAATGGAGGAGAAAGAATGGCATTTTAATTGGTGTAGCATATTTCATTACAGGTCAACTCGATGTGCCCTCCGAAAGGTATCAATAAAATGGAACAGATGTGACACAGTTGTGACAGATCTCAGGTCGGCATGCGGTTTGTTCCAGAGAACTGGACCAAAGTACCAAAAAGTTACTGTACCATCGTCAGTGAGCAGCTCACTAATGCTCTGGGAGCCAATGAAGGATCACTTCATTGGCTCCCAGAGCATTAGTGAGCTGCTAAGGTAGGCTGGAGTAACATGTTGGGCTTTTTTCTGTATGCTTGAAGGCTTTGTTTGGATAAACTTGATTCTTCATAAAGGCAGAATGCCATTTCGCACAGAATGCTAATATTACACCACAAAAAGGTGTCATACTTTCGGAATAAGGTTTTTTGAGCTGTCGCACCCCGAATGAAGGCAATCACGTTTTGTGGAACGGACCTACACTCATGAGGTGTACAAATCAACAACATGGATGCTCTATGGTCTGAACCAAGATGACAAACCGGACCAAATTCCCTCCTTCCTTTCTTACCTTGTACATTAAAAGCCCTCGTCATTTACACTGCGTAACTGTTTACCATTGAAAGGCAACTCAATAGAATAGCTTGCTGTAGTGTAGACTATCCAACAGTCTTTTTCAGACGGACTGCCAGATCCTGATCCTGGCAGTTGGTCCTCTGTCTGCATTGATCTATTCAAATGTTTAAGTGTTGCAGCTGTCGCAAATTCGCATAGCTTTTGGTATGAATATTTTTAATGTGAAATACTAGTGAGTATTTTCGTTTCTTTGTCACGTCGCCCGGTTTGTAAAGGCCTTTAGGTGTCTGGATGGGTCAACAAAGCGTCTAATGTGACACTGACAATGGCGATTGTGGTTTGAATCCCAACTTTGTTGTCATTGTTAAATGAAGCCCATCTTTGCCTGACCTTAAAGAGTTATTCCTCCATGTTTATTAATCCTGGTTACCCATCCAACGAGTGTTGACAACATGCTTATTCCCACACCCTGTGTAGCTGTGAAGTAAGATAGCACTATAATACCTGACTGCATCACAGCTGGGTGTGCTGGGTCACAGGTTCAAGATACTTCCACCCTTCAACCCATAGAGACCGGTGCAGCAATGTTTGTCCTCCTTCTAAAATCTATTGTGAAGTCACTCTTGGCATATGCATAGTGGAAGACACAGGGCCCGTATCTGTCAAGCCCTCTCACAACCACCCCTAGGAATATAAGTAAAAGTGAACATAGGACTAAAAAACCCACCTACCTCGGAGAGTTACCGAGGCACCTTCCTGCACTGACTATCAGCGAGGTGATAGATTAATCCTAGAGACGGTGAGGTGTCGTTGTTCTGTCACACTCTCAGCCGCACTGTAGAAGATATGATAATGTGGTGAAGTTTTCTGACAAGCAGTGGAGTATTGGAAAAGGGTAGAAATGCAGAAAATAGCACTTTATGTGTCGATGTCATGTGTGCTGTTTAATATTTCATATCCAAAAGTTACAATATGAAAATGTACCAATAAGCCATTGACTTAGTACTTCAAGTAGACATCAAATGATCCCTATCAGCACATATGTGTACAGTCCCTGTAGTAGTTTGGCATCTTGCACAAATCCTGCAGTATTGCACATGCAGAGAGGATGTTGACGACACTCTGTGGGCTCGTTTTGTAATGTAATGTAATTGAAGTGTAGCAGTTTCAAGTTTCAAAGAAAGTAGCCTCATCATGCTGGTGTCAATCTTTTGTGGACTAATGTGCAATTTGGTTCTCACTCCCTGGTTGAGACAACAAACACAGGACCTTTACTCAGGGGACCGCTGTTCATGTCCCAAGTTTTTTTTTACTAATGACGCTGTGTCAAGTGACACTTCGCCCGTAGCTTATGTTTCTCTACATGCATATTTATTTTTATTAAAGCCTACTTTATTTTATTGTTTAAAACCTTAATGCCACCATTTCACAGCGTGAACTATGACGTAACCACTTCTCGACTTTAACCTTGTGTTACATGTTAACCGCGACGTTTCACAACATTAACCACGTGTTTCAATGCTAACCGTGACCACTTCACGACGTTAACCTTGTGTTACAATGTTAACCGCAAGCATTTCCCAACGATAACTACGCACAAACCTGCAGCCTCAAAATACTACGCAACCGGCACTGCAGACGCTGGGGGCTTCTGCCCAAGCAGCATATCATGAGAAATAGGGCTGAGATACCGTCGAATGCGCTCAGACTTGTCAAAATGTACATTCATCTTTATTTCACGGTGGGTTGTCTTTCAGTCATTTTTTTACCATTTTCTGCTGTCAGAAGGTACCAAAACTATCTGAAATGTGTGCTGATGACGGATGAGAAAGCTGTATTTTAGAATAGTTGCTGGGCTGACTCATTCCACCAGAATGAATACACAGAAGTCCCTGTGGGCCTGCTGAAGGTGTCCCCCATCACTTTACCTAACAAGGGTCGAAGGGAAGGTCTCGGGTACACGGTAGCTCAGTCCCGCCGTGACTTTCTTCAGGAGTTTGACGTGATGAACGTTCTCCGTTCCCCCTCCCAGGTTTCCAGTTTGAAGGGTTGAACGTAGCGCTGATGTGATTAATCACGCCTGGCTAATGCTGCTAATGCTCAATGTATCTTATTACTTTCTTTCTCTCTCCAGCCATTTGGAGGAGGTGGTGTTCGACTGCGGCTGTGAGATCCGCTGGCTGCAGCTATGGCAACAGAGAGGAGAGGCGTGGCTGAGCAGCCAACAGTTGTACTGTGCTGACGGCGACACCAAGATACTGCTGCAGGATATGAACATTAGCAGTTGTGGTGAGTTGAGAGTGCACAGACAGACACACACACACACACATACCTGGGAATTCTGACTGCTGATTATGATTTTTGTGTTGGAGCTGATTAAATCATTTTTGAATAAATCACACCCAAAATGAAAGCAAAACCAACAATGACTGACTTTGGCTTTTAGCTGGTTCCCACTGGAGCCTTAAATCTTCAGAAATTACTCAAAAAGTATTGTTTCTGTGGCTATGGATCGAATGATATATTCCCTCTCCGTCTCTCAGACATGCCAGACATCAGCGTCAGCCACAGCAACCTCACTGTTGTCGAGGGTGACCGAGTGACGGCGATCTGCAATGGCTCTGGATCCCCGTTACCCGAGGTGGACTGGCCCGTGAATGGCTTGCACTCCATAAATGCGCAAGAGGTAAAGGAGGACACACGCACACACCAAGGCAAACACCCAGCCAGACTTGTGTTGTGTTGTATTTTACATGTGATACTCGCAAGCTGCTGGCAGTAACCGTGTCTGTCGACATCAATCATTGACACGCTTTTCAGCAGAACCACACATGGTACAGTAAGTGTCAAGGTCTTATATTATTAATGCGCTTCAGCTCGTTAGAGCGTGAGATCATGGAGGACAGAATAGCAGTTTTGTCTTCCATTGCATCCATGACTTCCACCATCTCGACTTCCATACAGTGCTATTGTTACTACAGAGACACTGTCTACTGAATATGAACCGGTCTCGGGGTGTCCCCCGCTTCAAGAGCCTGATTCAACTGCCAGTCTCAGTCATCACTATCAGAGCGCTAGCTAGATACATTTTATAATTCATGAACAATTCTCTAATGGAAATGGAATTAGGGCCAAAAGTTCCACTTACAACCATGAAAAGCAAGTTAAGCTAACAAAACTGTGCGTGTCGTTCTGTTTTCAGCCCTACAGACAGCTCTGCATCCACACATGCACGTATATGTGCTGTCGATTGTTCTGAAACAACAGCCAAGCGATAGTCACTACAGTTCATAAAATCCAATATCAACACTTAAACACACACAGTTGGTTTGTGTTCCCATATTGACGAACCAATCAATATAAGAAACACTGTAAAAGTAGCTAATGTAAGCAATTCAAATGCTGTGAGTGCAGGGTTAACAGTGGGGCTACGTCCTTGTTGCCATTCTACACTCGTACAATCGTGCACGTTCTGTCCTCTCATCCCTTCCAGGCCAGAGTCTACGACAACAACAGCATCCACTCCATCAACATAACGCTGGTCAATGTGAGTCGAGAAGACAACAACTTCCTGCTGACCTGCACTGCCACCAACATCGTGGGCATGACCAACGCTTCCGTCCAGCTAACTGTTCACTGTGAGTACACACACGCGCACACACACACACACACACACACACACACACACACACACACACACAC
>NW_022280071.1:1182619-1198606 GCF_004355925.1 Anarrhichthys ocellatus
CACACACACACACACACACACACACACACACACACACACACACACACGCGCACACACACACACACAGGGCTCTTCTGTTGTCTTTGCTCTAACGTCTTCCATTTAATGGTGACTCTAGGAAAACACTTATTAGTGTTATCATAGCGGTCAACACGCCCATCCGTCATCATTACGGCGCATACACATGTGACCTACAAAGGGAGCTTGTTTGCGTGAATGGGTCTGATTAATTATCCTGTCACATGGCAAATTAAAAAGGCCACAACAAGCTGCGCGCCTATAGTTCATCATAAAGGAAAATGCATGCGCCTGCCAGTTGAATGCACAGTTGAGTCTCATTACAGCTGATGATATCCTGATTATTCATTTAACCTTTAGAATGGCATTTTTTATTATATTATTATACTACATTCTTATATTCTAAGTCATTGTATTTATTTGTTTAGTTGTCAGCACTCATTAGCTTGACTTCAATAGCTTACATTTGGCTTTACGTGAGCACTTTCTGCCAATTTAACAGAAATAATTCTTCATTGCACTTCTTTCAAAAGCAATTGTCATTACTTATTACTCACAATACTCTCTGACGTCCCTATTGTCTGTGTGGCTCTCACTGCCAACAGGTGACTTTTGTTGTTGCTCAGTATTTTCTAAAACAGCTGGTCACTGTTGTTTTCATCAAAGGTTTTTCAAACAAGAGTATATAGTCCATTTGTTGGGGACTAATCTACATTCAGTGCTCTAATGAGTATGTGTGGCAGCAGGGTGGCATATGCAGGATTGAGTCAGAATAAACTACAGTGTGTGCTCATGGTAATGAAGACATTTCACCTAGTACCACTGTGATGAATGCACAATATTACCAGATACATTCACTGATTGGTTTGGCCTGCACATGGGATTTGATGAGAATAAGAGAGTTTCTATGTGGAGGTTAACAGTTGCTCTCCTACTCAAACATGAGGCACCTGAGCTTAAATGTTAAAGGGCCAGTGTGCAGCATTTAAGGGGGTTTGCAGAAATGGAATATAGTATTAATAAATGTGTTTTCTTTAGTATATAATTGCTTGACAATAACAATCATTGTGTCTTAGTTACCTTAGAATGAGCCGTTGATATCTACATACAGGCGTTTTCACATCAGGTTGCCATATCTCTCCTAAAGCTTGACACACTGGAGAAGTTTCCGTTGATTGCAATCTGCCACCTCACCACCGGATGGCGCCAAATCCCACACAAGGGCCCTTTTCAGGTGCTTTTTCTGTCAGGTATTCATTTCTTCATAGCTTTCTAAATGCAGTGTTACATCTTGTTGATGATCGTAGATTAAGCTGAGCGAGTCATCCACCAGACTTTTACAAAATAGCATTAACCTAATACAGTCCCAGCCCTATTGGTCACTCCAGCAACAGCATTGACATCCATGTCAGCCAAACTTTCATGCACCCTGTTTTGGATTTAAGACATATTGTGAGTAACAATCATGATTTCAACTGATGAGGTTTCTACGTCACATAACAAATTGCAGATTAATTCCACTAGAATATGGTACAAGCAGCAGTGGAATCATCACATCATCACAAATGCTCCTATGGTTATTACACAATAATGGCAGGGACCCGACAAGCCTGTGCATGATAATGTATCACTCACGGATGCACAAATCTATTCTCAGGGCGAGCTCCACCCGCGCATCATGCATATATCTCACTACACCCAGAGGCTTGAATTTAAAAACACGGGGCCGTTGAGGAAACAAGTTTGAGTTGCTCTGGACTGGAAACTTGTTTTTTGCGGGTAAGCAACGAGAGCCAAAACTGTGCCCACTGCCGTCATAAGCTCACTGCATTTGATTATTGAACTTTTCCCTCGTGTAGCCCTGGTAACTATTTGAAGCTCCGGTAGTTTTAATGGCAGGACCGGCAGGACAGATGACTCAGAGCACAACATATTCATCACATTATAGCCATGCGTCTCTTTGTGCATCTGGACACAGTTGGAATGTTTATTGATTCATGAGACGTGCAGTGGGTATACGTGTAATGATACAGCAACAGGGATGCAGTCAATAGGGATGAGAAATGAGCTGTGAGGCATAAATACAATATGTATGCCGGCCGCCGGTAAACATTAAATGAGAAGAAGAAAAAACCGAGAGTGAAACGGCGCCCACGATCAGCAGGACGACTGACTATTTGTGTTTATTATTTGAACCAGTTAACTTGACTTCTTCTTCCTTTCGCCTTCAAATCCAAAATGTTGCCGCAGTTTGTTTTCTCTGCGACTAACTCCGCAATGTCTCGTCACCCCAAAAACACTTTCTAAACAAACACAACATGTGAAAAGCAGACAGGGCTTATATTGCATAATGAGTTCATATTTTCTTCCGCTAACATTAGATAGTAACTCAGCTAACAGCCATATTTAGCATTGCGATTAGTTTAAAAGATCGTTCGCCAATGTTTGTCTTCAACAAAGTGAATTTGCTTCGGATTTATAGAGAAAGGGCTCAACATTTACTTCTACTACTTAAGAATCGGTCATAATCTGTGTTCAAGTTCAAATCTCCCATTGGAGTTAATAGACTCAGGGCCTGCCGCTAGTCTCCTAAAAAGGGCGGGGCAGTAGCAAAACCCACGTGACGCAAATACAGGGACCTGACTCTCAGCGGGCCGCCTCCTTTCTGAACCATCCTTCTTATTACTGATACAACACAAGCTGGATATAACGCTGTGATGCTGGCCGCACAGGTTGCTGATGTAGGTTACTTGTTAAATTGCCAAACAAACACTTGATCAATTGATTGGGTAAATAATCGGCAGATTATTATATAATTAGAACTAGTCACAGCCCCTCCTGAAACAAACAAATTGTCGGTTAGACACATACAGAAAGAGACCAAAGGAAATCCACAGTAAGTGATATTTATGGAAGTCCGTCCGGTGACAGTTTGAGTTTCTGTTTGTGCCAAAATAGGGACGCTATGTCTTGAATCGGCAAAGGTTTCTGGTGTTTCTCCATCTAATTACGTTGCCCCTGTTATCACACATTCCCTCGCTGTTGCATATTGGCTCCGTCTGCCTTCTGTTAATGACATTTTCCAGCTCGTCCTTTGGCTGGTTTCGTGTCTTGCTGACAGTAGTTACGTTTTTCATTTGACATTCCAAAAAAAGCAAGCTATCTACCGTCACTTTAGGCTATCACACGGCTGTCTGGATTCGGTGATCCGAGCTGCTGACGGAACGTGGTCTTGGGGTTTTCTTGTCGAGTTGCTCTCTCTCGCTACTTATTTGTTTTAAAAATATCCCTCATTGGTATATCCTTTGTCTAACTCTTTGCTAACGCGAATGGACCTCACAGCTGACCCCCGTGCTTGGTCCTCACTGCCTCTATATGAGTGCCGTTTATCAGCCCACTCAGTTCTCCTCAGACATCAAGCACACGGCTAGCTGCCATAGTTACATCCCATTCATCCACGTCTCGGGCTTGCGGCCAATGTTGTCCCATTCATCGATTCACCGGAGAACAGCGCTTCAGCAGAGGTGGACTCCTTCTGACTGGAATTAACGGATAATAATTACAGCAATGCATCCTGCGGAATAAAATGATGCGTTGACTGGAAAAGGCCACGCTGCACATAGTCCGAAAAACTAATCGTGATAAATGACTGACATCATTGCAATGACTTGATTTTATGTTCAAAACATGACAAATACATGCTGCAAACAGAGTTGAGTGGCAGACTGATTTGTTTTTTTTAAATGTTATTTGGCACAACCAAATGCACCAAACATGGATACAAACATTAAGCAGAGTCAGAGTGACATTAAAGGGGCTGTGCATACAAATGGAATCAAAGCTGTTTTCATTATTATCAATACAAAGCTCCCATGTGTGCAAATTGAAAAATGCCCCCACCATCTGCGACTATGGTCTGGAAGCAACATATGGACTGCACTCATTTTCATCAAAATGGTCTCATTGTTTCATGCATGTGTAAGGGTTTTTTTCTGCGAGTTTGCAAAAGGTTCCCCGACATGAGAAGTTGTGAGATACCTGAACACTGCAGCCCGGGAAGGAGCTACTTGTTGTTTAGTTTGTCTTGTGTAGCATACAGGGACTACAACTGCTATTCGTTTTGCAACCCTGTGTTGTACAATAAATGAACTTTGAACCTTGAGATGACGAGATATTGGCTTGTACCAATTGGTGATCAGAGCGTATATATCACAGATTGTTTTTTCTTAGGCCAATGTTAAGGTGCTCTAACAAACTTACTTTAAATCTTTGTTCTGCGCTCCATAACGCTCCGTAATTAACGTTATGGATATGGCTGTATTGACCGTCTTTTTTTTACCACAGCAGATAATGCATTTTTAGAAGGCTAAACTCCAACGAATAAGGATTGAAGCAGAATGTTTCGTTACATAAAAACATTTTCGCTACCTGGTGATCGGTTTAACTCTCAGCAATCTCGAGTAGCCACGATTGGACGTTATGAAAATAGAAACAATTGTTCAACCCTCATATCATATCAAAAATTTATGAAAAGCGTCGAACCTGACAGCAAGATTTCAATGAACTTTACTCTGGATGTTAACAATCTTTAAAAGTTGGCTTTTCTTAAGAATTAGGTGACCCCTGACCTTTCCTCTAGCACCATCAATTTCCACACAAAATATTACAATCCAACTGCCCACAAATCATGAAACAATATCAATTTCTTGTTCCACGGTTGATAGAACCTTTCCATTTTTCATATCTCGTGACCTTTCCTCAAGCACCACCCTCAGCAGAAACTTCAATCTTTTTCCACTTATGGTACTGTGTGTTCAAATGTGAGAAGCTAATGCATATAAAGCCTTTGCAAAGGATAACAATGGACCTGTATAGGCTCTTGGTGGAGCAAATTTAATTGTTCGTGCAACCTCAAGACATTTTAACTTGATCTCTAATTCATGAATGCACAAAGAAGAAATGGAGAGGGGTCTAACAGAAAGTACATGCAGAGGACCCATGTCGGTGTGTGCAGTGAGTGCTGGCTATACAGCCAAAACACGACAGTAGGTAACATTATATTGGCGACTAAAATACGCATTGGAAAAACAACTCCAGTGGTCAAATTCCTATGATAACCTGACACAAAACTTTGCATTGCGTCCTCAGCAAGACCAGGCTCTTTTGGTTTGTTTTCTATCAAAGACAATAGCATTGTGACGTGCAGTTAATACCGCAGCCCCTAGGTGCTGCTAGCGTGGCATTAGTCTTGCTAATTATTCTTACTGGATGATTATTAACACCCAAGGGTACTTTCATCCAGAGCAATTTTTACTCTCTTATGCATATACTGTATGTCAGACATATACTCTACAAATCGTTTTGAGCATCTGGAGCTTGTGAAACTCATCCCAGCAACTCTGATGATGTATTATCTTGTGTGTGTGTGTGTGTGTGTGTTTGTGTGTGTGTGTGTGTGTGTGTACACTTGAGAGGATGAATTCCATTTGTGGTGGAACATCTATTAACAGCGATCGTCTTTCTCTGGTGCCGGTTTTGAATTTCTCACCACGGGCTGTGGAAAGACGATGACACTGTTTGCAGCCGGCCGCAAAATTGTGTTTGCATTCGGAAAACATTTTGTCTGTCAACAGAGAGAAACACGAGAGCAGGAACACACACACATGCTCACACACTCCGAATCGATCGGAACAGATTGTGATGAGACGGTCATATTAAAATGATAATCAAGGTCTCTCCCATTCTCTATCACTCTCCCATTTCCTCCCTCTTTCTTTCATGTGCTGCCACAATACATCCAGTGTAATGACCGACAATATAAGCTTCACTAGTAGTGCACGTACACTGAAATACTTTCATGTCGTCCTTTGTTTCAATTACAAAGTGGAGTGCTCATCTGCCCTCTGCTCTCTTTGGTCTCTTCAGTTCCTCCCTCCATCGTGAAGCTGAAAGAGCCCGAACGCCGCCATGACACCTGCATAGAGTTCACTGTTCGAGGGTCGCCCCACCCGACGTTGCAGTGGTTCTACAGAGACAAGGTGCCGTCAGTGTGTCACCAAATCACGATCCAATCAATCTATTGTGCATAGTATATTGTCTAAATTATGTTATATTTTATGGCTGCTCTTTCTAAGCAATCATTCGTTTACCTGAAAAGAATGAACAGTTTGGCATGAAATGCACCTTGGAGAAACAAAAGGATGTATTTAACAATGGAACTGCACAATTGATTTGAAATATATCTATAATCACAGTACATTAATTTACAAGGTGTATTTATTGATCATCGTGTCTTACAGGCTGATGACGTGTTTTGTATAGCTGTCAGATAAATGGGTGCCAGTTGATTAAAGGTTTCAATATTTCTCTCTGAAATGAAGTGGATTAGAAGTTGTGTGGACATGATCTTTGGTTTAACCAGCCGCCCACACCAACGACCGCAGGTTTATGGTGCTGCAGATCAACGGTGGAGAGATTGAATTAAACAATACATTTGTGCTGGAATTAGCAGGAAGAGAGCTAATAAATGTTAGCTGTTAGCTTAGCATATAGCAACCAGTGGGCAGAAAAGTCCTCCTTGGCTAAATAACGGAGCTAGCAGCCAGACGAAGGCATTGAGTTACATTATGACGTATTCACGCTTTGTTCAGTAAAAATGAGTTTTAGGCAAAAGCAAATTATAATATAGTCATGATGTGTTCAAGCTGTTTGAAACAGATGTTTTCACAGCAATATTTAATGGATGACATAGCTGCCAGACAGTGGCCGAAATCAAAGCTGCAGGCACCAGCATCTGGTGTCGGGCTTCATGACTTGATGTCACCGTTCATTTGTTCTGTCACTGCCCTTTCAGGAAGTATCCCACACTGAGTATGTGCGTCCTGATATGGATATTTACCAGGACTACATAGAGGGCTGCCTGACCTTTAAGAACCCAACGCACCACAACAATGGCAACTACACTCTGACGGCCAGCAACTACCTGGGAGTGGCCACCAGTAGTGTGTACGGGCACTTCCTCGACAAGCCCTTTGATGGTGAGTTGGGACCTTGAGGGCCATGTTGAGTCTCTGTTGCATTGTTGAAGAAAAACTAATCGGCAACAGAGAACTATCTGCACCTGTTCCTCTCAACTGAAACCATCAGAACAGAACCATCAGTCCTTTAGTGATGACTGCTGTTGACATACTAACACACCATGGCAGTACACAGCTATTTTACATTGTGGCTTTGTGTTTGAACTGTTGGCTGTAAAACCTAAAATCACAGTAAACAATGATCATGATACAGTCTGCAAGCTGCCGTTTTGCTTTCCTTCTCATTCTATAGATATCTGTTATATGCTTACATGCAGCTACTGTAAAAAGTTCCAACTTCTTTTAGATTTTCACTCTGTTGGAATACGGAACCATTAAGTGTTTTCTCGCATATCTCTTCCCCACTTAATTTTCGCCCAAATTCAAGGTTGCCAGCTGTCTCCACAAACACACAATCCATTGATTGGATTATACGTGCCTGTGTACCTATGTACTGCTCAGATGTGTCACGTTTGGGAACAAACGTAGCACACATAAAACGTAACGTGAAGCCTTTAAACTGCTCGGTGGATGATAATCCAGTTCCAGGTACAGTCAAGAGGCCTGTGCTGGCAATACTGTGAATGGTGATCGGTCAAGCAGATGCGTCGCCACATCATAACAAGGACAACTGCAACAGACACAGAGGCTGGCTTTTAGCAGTAATGCAGATATGGAGCACAGGCACACAGAACAGGAGGACAAATGCATTAGAAAGAATGACGTTTCTATATATACAGTTAAGTAAAGACAAAGATGGGCCAATCTATGAATGGAGCAGTATGAAGTTGAAGATAGTCCTCATTTCCAAAATCGCACATATTGGCTTGAGTCACAAGAGCCTTCAGAAGATTTTCGGGTTGTCCGTCCTTCTGTCCGATCCATTCGCGTCCCCCTTGATTAGATTTTGTTGGTCAAATGTCGAGGTCACTGTGACATGTCATGTCCGTCCCCTTCTCGTGATTGGTTTAGCCCTAAGGTCAACGCGCGGTGTTAGCCTTTCCTCAGCTGCACCCCGGCTGCATTCTACATAGCATGACATGGTGACATGAAGCTTATATTTAGTCTAAGTGTGAATGAGATGCGGAGAACAAAGTTATATTTAGACCGGAGGTGACGGTCTCGTTGACGGTGTTATTTCTGGTGTTTTGCTCTTTTCACACCTTACACCCAATGCCCTGCCTCTAATCTAAACATTTGCTCCACTTAAACTATTTTCATCTCTCGGTTATGCTGTTCTCACGTACACTCAGATACCATACTTATCCTAGTCTGTGCAGCGTGTCTCACAGCGTCTTGTCTATCTGCTCTTTCATCTTCCACAGGCCCAGACACAGATTATGATTATGGTAAGTGATTTTTGTTTTTCAAAGAATCCCATTATGTTATCCTGGTTTAAATGTTCATGGTTGTCAAGAAGGAGTCAGCTCCTCAACATGACATCCTCTACATATGTAAATTTTACATTTTGTGCAATTAGCTCAATATCGTTTATATGTCAAAAAACATGACTCGTGACCCGAAGAATTCCACAGACTTGAAGGCATGAATTGGAGTCAGAATGTATAGTCCACTCTATTTTAAATACAGGTTCTCCTATTAAATCGAATGCAATCCAATACGGCAGCTCAGCCATACATGCTACACCACTTCCACTGCTGCTAAGCCTTATAATAAACTCAATACTTCTCTAAAACTCAACATTGTTATATTTGCAAATGCAGATCATATGTCTGAGCTGTTTTATTATTTATTTATTGGATTGCATTAGATTTTACCGATGTACCTAATAAAGGTGTCACCAAATTCACAAAGAATGAATTGTCGCCGGTGATGGCACCATCAACTCGCCAAATCTGCAATGAAGTTTTGCAGCTGAGTGCAATTTGCTCTTGTTTTCTTTGCGTCTGATCGTAATTACTCATGTTGTTTTGTAGACCTGGCTCTGGACGGACTCATTTCATTTCTCTTCTGTCATGGTGCCTAAATACACCTGAATGTCGCCAAAGACACCCAGTTCCTAAATATTGCAATACTTTCATCACCTCCTTTGACTATAAAAAGTTAGTTATTCATTATTTTATAGAAAATCTTCAAGAGTGCAAATTTAAAGCAGTAGCTACTTGTTTCTATCTGAGGTGCCAATTCATAACCCATTATTATATCATTTTAGCATCACTTTATTATAGTGACTGATTGATTGAATCTATATTGATTGGACATATACTCTTACATATATGGCCCAACCGTATAAAGTCACAAAACTTTACAGATGTGTAGTTGAGATCCAAATGAAGGCGTGGTTTAAAGATAGGCATGCTCTGAGCAGGGAAGGGGGGGCATTCCCCTTTGCATTGCAACACGGTCTCTAGTTGATTATTTAAATATTGTTTTTGTTTTATCATTTATTTTCAAAAAACGACACGCAGCAGACCTTTATTCATGACTCAACGTCATGCAACTTGGATCTAAATATGAATTGGACGTTTTTTGCGATGGGGCTCATTTGCATAGAAAAGGGCCAATCTTGCTCTTAATGTCTGCATATTACCTCATTTATATAAAATATAACATGCTTGGCAGCGCTGTTAGGAACCATACGTTTTTTTGTCTTATTCGTGCCGGTTTAGAAGCTGCAAAAGCCGCAAAATTCGTTTGCGAATTTGACCCTGAGTGTTTAATATTGTTCATATTCTAAAAGGGACAAGTCTTTATAATGAATTGTTTTTATACATTGTACTTTTTTTTTAAGCAGTCTCAACTAGAGCCTTTTTTGGAGGCGAAGGTTATAGGAGCTTGAGAATAATACATATCCAGTATATCAAGGGACATATCTTTCTATCAGCATAAATAAATATCTATCTTATCAAGGTGTGCCTGAGTAAATATGTTTTAAGATTTATACTTTCCCAGAAATGTGATCTTTAAGAAGATAGGATTTATTGTGGGACTGTACAGATGATATTGTGTCCAGCTTCAGTCTATTAACTGGCCTATAACGACAACATTGCAAGACTTTCATCTCTAAGTTGTGTGTCTTTCGCCTCCTTTTGTCTGCAGCTCTCTGTATTGATTTGAGTAGTTTTTCTGTTTTTGTTTTGTGTGATGACTTCTCTGCTCAGTTTCCCTGCAGAAGCAGCAGGTCTGTAAACTGTTGTGATTTTCACAAGCCAGTCTGTATCTTCTTGTGTTTATCCTCCCAGTGACCCCGACAGCAGAGACTCACAAACCAGAGGAAGATCATTTTGGGGTGAGTGATCGAAATGTTAAAACATGTTGAGTGTTTGGATGGGATGTTGTGCTTGTGCTTCTTTGTTTGGTCTTAGAGCAACAAAAGCCCATAATGAAAAGCGTCCTCGTCACAGGCCGGTATTATTGATTGTATGAAACAAGGAGCAGTTTCTAAAACGAGCATTATCACATGTTGTGTCTTGTTTCTACATGAAAACGATCGGATAAAATGACGGACTTGAGGTGGTTGAGGTCCTGCCAGCATTGCGTTTTCAAAAGAGTCAAATATAAGTCTTAGTGAATTTATGTCGCTAGAAGAAATGACCAGTTTAGCTCACATTTCAGTACAATATCACATCGCATTGCTTGGTGTTTTAAGGTTGGGATGACCCTGAATACAGGAGCCCCCCGGTATAAGGTCTAAACCGACACCTAAAATAAAGTGATTGAGTTGTAATTCTGAAACTATCTACTAAGTGTAGGTAACACAGAGCAGGGCTTCAGTGCTGGGTTTTTCTCAGGTACGCTCCCAAGGCATCTTGGACTTGTGTTGTGTCTTTTCTCAGTCCAGTGGGTGCTCTGACTCAGACTTGTCTTGGTGTGTAGGGCTTTTCAACTCCACCTTCTCTTGGCCTTGTCTATAACAGTGTCTGGTCTCGACCAAGTTTTTTTTTTTTTTTTTTGCATTTCCTGTGTGGCTTCTCTGCTGCCAGTGACAGCCAATCCGAAAGTTGTAAGCCAATTGAGTGGATGTTATCGGTGGTTATCACTAGCATTCTAATTCTTCAGATGCTCCAAATGGCACCTATCCGTTGTGAAAGTGAAACAAAATACCTGTAGTTTGTGGCACCAAAACTACTTTGTTAGGTTTAGGTGTTAGTGGTGCAGCGTTAGTTAAGTACATAAGATAAGTACATAGCAACAAATGTATTTAAACTCGTAATGACCGTTATGTTAAAGTAACAGTGCAGAGGAAGACCAAAAAAAAGATGTGGAACAAGAGAGTAGAACAAAAATCTGAAAATGTAGCTCAGGAAGTGAAGAGTGTCGAGAGCGGATGGTGCTGTTTTAATCAAGCCTTTCCTTCTCCGCCATTCGCCCGCTGCCGTTTGCTGCTATCTGCCGGAATCCCCTGGTGGCCGGTGAGCCTGAGAGTCGGTTAGAAATGTAATTGAGTTATTTTTTCTCCTGTAATTGACTGGGAAAAGATAACTGTTGAAGCAGAGGCTTTGACGGAGCGAGCGTAGTGGGTTAGTGTATGTGTGCGGGTGCCTTTTTTCCTTTTACATAAGTCTGTGTTTCGAAAAATACGAATACCTGTATGCATCTTTAGATTCAAGTGTATGACCGTGACAGATATCGTCCAATCTAAAGCCCAGCTAGGGACCCTCTAGAGGCTGCTGTGTTTCATTCAAGCTCATAATATGAAAGCAGCTCACCAGTGAGCCTATAAAAAGTCAAATTGATCCAAATGGTGGTTGCTAGAGGAAAGCACGGCCATGGAGTAATTAAATCCAAAGCATTTATCTCCTCGTGAATGTGAAGAAGAAGAAGTTCTTTATTAATCCATCTTGGGGATTTCATTCTCTTGGTGCACACGGGTATAGGCCCAACATACACACATATGACCCATTGACATGCATTACTGTTGTTGAGAGAGAGAAGGGGCTGCCAAGGTCAAGCAGCACTGAGCAGTTTGTGGTTCACTGCCTTGCTCGAGGGCAGCTGCACCAGGCCGTTCCGTATGGTCGGTGCTGGACTTGTACCGGCCGCCCCGAGCCAAGTCCCTAATGAATGAGGCAACAGCCTCTCAAATGTGTTCGACAAATGTAATATGGTTCTGCTCATACCCAAAGGGTTCATCTAAATTATTACGGTTAGGGATTTTAAATTTCTGTCAGAGAGGAAACATTAGTTGTTGTGTTGTTTTTTTTTGGGGGGGGGGGGGGGGGGAATGGGGAGAAACCGCCTTAATTAATAAAAAAAAGGCTAATGTATTTGAGGAAAACCACAAGATGACCGAGACCAAAATGCAGTTGACTTTGGCATTTAGCCGTCACGTCCTGTTTTTTTACAACCTGAAGTGACACGAGAGGGTGGAGCTAAGTGCAACTGAATGCTAACTAAGAATTTTTAGGTGACCAAAATATTACAAATAACTTTCATGTGGTGAAAACACACTGTGAAAGGGTTAAAGTTGTAAAACAAAAACAGGGGCAACTCCCAGACCGGAAAACGTTAGTGATCTGTCAATCACCGTGTAGCCCGGCCCTGAAGCATACCCTGCTTTATGGTCTGTTTGACTCTAAATGGACCATAATTTACTAAATGAACATCATGCTGTGTTGAAGAAGACTTGAAACTAGAGATTGAGACCATAAACTCATGTTTACAATGTTTACTGAGGTAATAAATCAAGAGAGAAGTAGAGTCACTTTCTCATAGACTTCTATACAACCAGAGGAGTCGCCCCCTGATGGACATTAGAGAGAATGCAAGTTGAAAGCATTTTTGCATTGGCTTTACTTTTTAGAACAGAATGTTGCCGTCTGATTTATGTGCATATTTCAAAATTGTAAGCTCCATTCATATCGTTAATGGTATGACGCTGCCACCTTGTGGTTTACTTGCAAGTTTTCGCAATATGAGCAGGTTGTATTTTTTCTAGCATGTTAAATAGCCTCCCAAATAATATATACTGTATATACTGTATATACTTAGCTGTTCCCCTGTAAGGCCTGCTGAGGTCCTTGCTGTGCAAAAATCATCCTTTCTTTATTCCTATGTATGTTTGTAATTGCCCTAACACTATGTCCCCCCCCGCCCCTCCGGTCTGTAGGTCTCCATAGCAGTAGGCCTGGCAGGGTTTGCCTGTGTGATGCTCGTGGTTCTCTTCCTTCTCATCAACAAATACGGACGACGCTCCAAGTTTGGCATGAAAGGTAAGAAGTGTCTCTAAATCTATTTGTTCCGTCTTCTCGAAGATGTCTTGAATCAGGCTCTTAGTGTGCGACACTGCTCTTGAATGCCGCTTAAAGGAGCGAATCGTGGACGGAAAGGCTGAATCCGTCTGCTTTGCCAATATCTTTGTCGTATTCATACTTTGTTTGGTGGACTGAATGGAAGGATGAAGGAGTTACGAGTGACTGAAAGGAAAGATTGCAAAATAATTAAAAGCTTGAAAGATTGAAAGATGAAAAGCACGAAGGGAGGAAGGACGTAGGGACAAAGAGAAGGGTGTGGGGAGGAAAGGAGGTCTCACTCATAGCTTTGCGAACATGGAAAGCATAATTTGAACCAACAATAGTCCAGTAGGAGGAAAGGTAAGGCAAAATGATGGAAGGACAGAAAGAGGAAGGCAACAAAAGAAAGAAGGAAACAAGGATGTTTTGGACGTTTGCTTTATTTTTTTACTTTCTGTTTCCTAATGGCCTTTCTTTCCACCATGTTTCTGTCTCTCTGTGTGTTCCAGTCTTTGGTGTGGACTTGCGTCTATGTCCTCACATCCGTCTAAGCTTTCAATATGAAAAAGAGGATGAAACCGCTTTAAGGATTTACGCTCACCTGAAGGCAGAGTTGCTTGGATCAGAGTTGAATGTATTATCTAATGATGAACAACACAGGCCCTGCTCGGGTCAGCTAGTTTCTCTTTGAGGAGTTGTGTTGGTGTGAGCTGGATTTATTAAAGTCCACTGAAGTAAAGGATTAAGCATGGGGGTGTTTTTACATCTCTCTCTCTTGCTCTGTCTGCTTGGTTTTAAGTCATAATGTTTGTCGCCATATACAGAAGCCGGTTCATACTATGGGTCATCGGTTTTAGGCGCACCATAATGACATCACAGCTTATAACTGTATCTTGGTATCCTGAGAAAATAAAAACTGCTCATATTTAAGAAAAAGTCTTAAAGGAGACATATGGTGTTTCTACCAGAACATTTTCAGATACTTTAATCTTTAAACAACTCTTCTTATTCTCATACTTACTGTCTGAATGTACTTGTATTCACCCTCTGTCTGAAACGTTCTGTTTTTAGCGTCTGTCTCTTTAAGCCCCAAAAAGCCCAGTCTGCTCTGACTGGTCAGTGTTTTTCCGCATCTTGGCTGTCTCGCTATATTACACTTTCTTTCCATTCTATACAAACAAAAGATAGAACTATAAACACCATATTGAAAACTCAAATCTAATGTATTAACAAAAAGACTCCAAATAGCTCAACATTAGCACAATTCCATTGTCTTCACTCAAATAGAAATTCTAACTAAACCAAGACTGACATCTGAAGGATTTAACCGCACATTGAAACAGCAGTCACAGCTTGAAAAGTAGAAAGTTAAATTGACTGATATTCCAACCTGCATTTCACAGAAATGGTACACTACAAACAATGCGAGAGCTTTCTGACTTGTGTGAAATACACATTTGAAAGTTAGAATGAAAGCTCTTAAGGCTCGGAGAAAGACTACTTGGATTCTTTTTTACGTTAGTAAACTGAATAGTGCCTCTTAGAAATCCAAACCAAAGAATTCTCAAGTAGCGACCAAGGCCTCAAATGCAAAGACAAAAAATGAAGGGCAGATTTAGATGCACATCGCAATGAAACGGGATGATTCTTACTAATAATGTTCTTCCTCAGAGGCTGAAGGAATATTTAAATGGCATTTTGCAGTCTCCAGGTTTTTTTTCGGGCGCCTTCATTAATTATTTAAATCTTCCGCCACACCAGAATCTAACGTAATTGACCTTCACACTGATGAGCTGCTCCACACATTCTCCATGTCATACAATGAGATCTCTTCCTGGTTCTCTCCCGTTTTTACTGAAAGCAGACATCCGTACCACGTCTCCAAATTAATCAAAGAAACCGTGACCTTTCAGCCAGGAGAGCGTGAAACAAGAAGTCAGTGTTGATGTATTTGTTACGTAACTTGTGTACTTCAGTAATGGCACTTCCGTAGACATTTTAACCCAAACCTAACAAAGTAAGTTTGTTACCTAAACTTAAATAAGTAGTCGTCGTTGCCAAAATCTGACTAATTTATTTCTTGTGAATACGTAACTTTATTTTGAAAAGACTGTATGCATGTAACGAGCGGAAATTGACACGTGTTGGTGGCTTTTGGTGGAAAATGTACGAACAACGACAATACGTTTTTCCATGATATCATACAAACAGTTGTATTGCCATACGTTAAGGTGGGAAACGTAGGACTCACTACATTTTGGTTGCCCAAAACAGGTCGTTTTTGTTGTGGTTTGCTGCCACTTTTTTCCATTATTGTTGTTAGGCAACCACCGAATAAAGTAAATTACTGAAGAAATATAAGAGTATTATGATGGACATTTTTTTTCAAAATATACTTTAAAGCCCCGCTCTCTTTTGCTCTTAATTCAATTCAATGTTTCTTTATTGCCATTAAAGTTTCAATGAGTATTTTGTTTGTATTTCAAATGTTAGAGTTTTAATTTAGAATTTAAGATGACAGGTTATTCCATTGAATGTTTTACATTTTAGGAGGAAGTGCATCTCTCTCTCTCTCTTTCTGTTTCCCTCTGTCTCTCTTTAACACAAACACACACACACAAACCCCATGTCTTAAGGGCACACACACTCTCTCACACACACACACACACACACACACACACACACACACACACACACAC
>NW_022280071.1:1198616-1226656 GCF_004355925.1 Anarrhichthys ocellatus
CACACACACACACACACACACACACACACACACACACACACACACACACACAGAAACACCATATCAACCATCTGTTGATTACTTCCATCTGTTCATTTAGTGCCGCCTTACAGCCAGCCCACATTACTGCCTGTAGGGTGAGTGTACACTTTCACACACGCACACACATACACACACACACACAAACAAACTCTGGCATTTGACTCGCGGTACACACAGAGATGAAGTGCACTGATACAGAGTCTCAGACGCCCAAAATGGATGCTTTTTTGAAGAAGACGGAGCCGAGCAAAACAGCGATGATTCTATTATGTCTCCATAAGTCCTCCTCCTCATACACTCCGCTCCTCTGTTTTAGGAGGAAATTGCATCTCTGTTTTCTCCTCAGAAGGAATATTGTCATCTTTATCATGCTGTAATCTGATTTTTAGATCCAATAGTCTCTTAATGTCCAGAGAAAACTGAGAGATGTCTATCATGTCTGCCTGCCAGCGTCCGTCTCTCTTTTGCTCTCCATCTCCGTGCCTTTTGAAACTTGATGGACACGAAGGCATCTGTCTTCTGGAGCTGAAGTGGAAGTGCATCGCCCATGAAGCTCAACTGGTTTAGCTACACTTGGACACCTTCATGAAAAATATTAACATTTGAAAGCGCTGTTTGTAAAATGTGTTCTCCTCTTCTCAACTGCGTTGTTGAACTCTGTGTGGCTCTTCTTCGTCAGACACTGCAGATTATGGAATGCTGAAAACACAAGCCATCAAACTCCTGCATCCCCTTTGGGTTGTTGCTGTGACAACTGAAAGTCTCCTCTCTGGAACGAGTCATTTGGCCCGGCCCAGCCTCTAAAGGGTTTTAATCATCTTTTTTCAGATTTAATCAATCGCTGTGAGGTCATTGCTCTGCCGACAATCCAACACACTCCACTCCCAACTCGTCAAATACCGACTGTTGTGAATTCTTCACGGGCAGAGACGATAAGGTTAAGGAGGTTTTATTCTAAAACTTTATTTTGACATCGCAAACAGTTTCCGCTTGCGGTTGCGCTAATCGTATATATGTTACGTAGGACCGAAGGTACAGTCGGATCGAGTCATTGATGATGTGAGTCATAGTACTGTAACTTTGGACCTATGCGGCAAAACTGTTCCGTTTTGTCGCTGTACTTATGTTCTCAAGTGCATTTACTGTCAGTAAGTGTTTGTTATGCAATTAGCGGTTGAGCCAAAGTTGAGCTAAGTGGCAAACCTGGCTAGCGAGCCTGTATTCCTGTGAATGTATGTGTATTAATGCTTTAGTTAAGGGTTTACTATTGCTAATACTTCGGTTCTGTAATTCGTTGTCTGTGTTTATTTCAGAAACTCTTTCAACATCTGTAACATCGTTCAAAATCTGTCACCATCTGTCACCAAACTTAAAACTGTATGCCAGACTCAATGCAGTAACGTGTGGAACAAACAGATGTCTGCGTGTTCTCTGACCGGAACCCTGTAGTGGTCAATATTCATCTTAACACCAGTCTCTCAGGGGTCGAATCCCCAATGCCGACGCTTGGTCCGTGACCGCCCGCGTCGGATACCGACACACCAAGGCACCTTTTAGGGTCTGTATGAGAAGCATCGGGCTTTTAACTCCAATGTAAACCCATCCGTGTCACTCTTCGATGGTCAAAGCAACTGACAGAATAATGAGGAGGGGTGGATGGTTGGGTCTACCAAACATGGACTTTCACACAGGAGCCCACTATTTGTGTCCCGTGTGAAAGTCAACTTATTTTACTTTACTTTTGTTATGTGACTGACATACTTGACTAAGTTAAGCAACAAGCATATTTATTTTACTCAAAAGTAATATTTTAACCCTAAACCAACATCGGAAGTTTATTTTGAAAAGACACAATGCATGTAACGAGTGGAAACTGACTGGCCATCCCTGACTGATGGGAAGTCTAGAGCGTCATAGGTTGAAGTGTTGGGCCACTGAACAAGCTTCGGATCTTAGTTGGGGTGAGAATGTTTTGCCATTTGGATTCTTTCTCAGAAGAAAATGTCTACATAGGAGAGGAGATGTTCATCTCAATGGAACAGTCACGAAGGTGGACCGCAGCCAAACTAAAACCTACATTCAGCAGTTTAAGGCAGTGATGGTCCTACACAAATTATGAGAAATGATGTGAAAATGGTAATCGGTCATTGTTAAAGAAATTGCATAAAATATACTAATCACCAATTCATGTATTAACCTTTAGAAAACCCAAACTGAGCCAAAATGTTTCTGAACTTTGACCAGAGCCCAGCTAGCCATCTGCCCCTGCTTCCAGTCTTCATGCTAAGTTAGGCTAACTCCTGACTCTAGCTCCGTAGTGAACACACAGCCATGAGATTGATAGGCTAACTCCTGACTCTAGCTCCGTAGTGAACACACAGCCATGAGATTGATAGGCTAACATCCTGACTCTAGCTCCGTAGTGAACACACAGCCATGAGATTGATATCCAAAGTGTTGAACTATTCCTTACTTTAGTTTATAATCTCAACCCAGTCGAAAATAAATCCTCGAGTGACAAGTATATTTGAAGTACAGCAAAGCTTTCTTATATGAATTTGAATGAGGCAACTGGTTAAATGATATGCATCAACATTAGCAGTTATACTGAAGCAGCCTGGATGTAATTACTGTGAACCTGCATCGCGCTCCTATAGTTCCCCACAATGGATGCGATCTTTCTAAATAGGTGATAAAATATGTTTTAGCCCCAATATTTAGAACTGCCTGAACAGAGGTGAATTGAAGTTGTGGAAAGAGAAGGGGGCATTCGAGGACATTGAAACAATTGCATGGAGAAGTGAGGCCATGAGAAGATATTTGGGGTCGTTCAGGGTTGCAGGACATGACTACAGAGTAGTCATGTCCTGCAGTAGTCATGTTCTTATTTCTTGATGGGGATTGCATATGCTGGTGTTACATATTTAGGTATTTTCTCACCGAGATGGAGAAAATAGTCTCATCCTTACCGACCTTGATTCTTTGACTAACTGCTATAATTGGCTGTGTCTCTAATCAGGTCAGGTGATTTAACAGATTCTGATCTATTAGCTGCGATCAAAGGCAACAACTCACATATGAAGAAAAAGCTTTAATTGAGAGGTCAGGGGAGTATGGAAACATTAATATACAAGATCCTTTTACTGTGCGAGCAGTGAGCTTTGCAAACACCTTTCAGCAGACCTTTATGGACCAAGGGGGTTCAGATGTGGCTTTAAAACAGACCATAAAGCAGGGTATGCTTTAGGGCGGGGCTACCTTGTGATTGACAGGTCAACTCGTGGCTTTTAAATCCGGTATCCACAAACCAACGTGTGGCTTCAAGGGGAGTACGTCCACTTCTTACACACTGTCAATGCTTCAAACAGATGTCTTGGTCTTTGGTCTGTTCAAAACAGCTAAATCTGTTTTTGTATCTTCACTCTCGATCCTCGTTCTTTTGCTGAAGGAATCCACTCTTAAACTGTTGAAGAATCAGTTCCTTGGGGAGTCGTTCAATGCAAAGCAGTGAAAAATGTATTTTAAAAGATATGCTTGATTTTTCAACAAAAGTAAAACGGTTGGGCAAAATGAGTAAGCAGGACACAGCCTAGTCACATACAAGACGTCTGTCTCGTCTCGCTAAACTAAAAATCATAACCTACGCCATAGCCTTCTACTGCGGAGCTGCTGTTAACCCCATGTATCCCATGATCCCAGTTTACCTCTAAGGGTGGTGGACACAATGTTACACTACGTTAAAAAACATTGTGAAGCTTGTTACTTACCATCATGTAAGAATGTCTGCTAAGAAGAGTTCTTTATTCATGCTCAATATGTTGTAACCTTACGTTATCATGTTATGTTGTTACGTCACATCGTTACGTCACGTCTTTAGGCATATTTTATAAATCATTTTTATATTTGTTTATCATTTTTTTCTGGCACCTGGGTTGTGTCAAGATGTCAGGTCCTTTTCAGAATAGCTTTCTTTTGATGCCTCTGCACTGGTGAAGGATGTGAAGACACTGGTACGTCCTCCTTCCAGTCCATTCACAGAAATACCTGGAGGGATTTGTTTTTTTTTAATTCAGCACAAATGTCCACCTGAACTCAAGGATGAACGTTTTAGAATTTTGTTGTCAAAGGTCAATATGATTTCAATCAACATATTTTTGGCCATAACTCAAGAATGAATATGAAAATGATGACTATTTTACATTTCACATCATTAGATTTTACACATCTAATCTTGCTTTAGTAGGAGAATATGATGAAGGGATGACATTTTGGACAGACATGGATGTAAACCAAAACTTGTCTGGTTGGTGGAGGCATACAACCACGAGGTTCTCCATTTTTGAGCGGGCCCAACATTTTAAATCTGTGAAGACTTCAACCCTGGACTCACTCCCAACCATTAACAAGACCAGGTCCTTCATGGTTGAACTCATACCAAGAAAGACGAATAAATCATTTTTGTGAGTGGCTGTATTGGTTTAATAGCGTTGATACATGTCGCAAGATTACATTGAATTAAAATATTGTATTGCATAATGAACACATTTCTACCCAAAACTTGTTTAAAGTGGAGAAAGAGAAAAGAGAATGTAGAGGAGGAAGCATTCTTCACTTTGTTATTTCTGTCTCTCTCTGTCTCTCTCTGTGTCCCAGATCATACTACCATCTGCTCTGGTGTTTTATTAAAAACCAAACAGCCTCCTCGGGGCCTGCTTTACTTATTCACAAACAAACACTGACTAACACTGGCTCAGACTGCATCTCTGGGATCGCTCTCTGGCGTCTGTGTCCGACAGCTCAGAGGTTTGCAGAGATTTAGGACTTGGGTTTGGCGTTTTCTATTTGTTTACATGAGTCACTTTTCTGACTTTTATGTAACTTCATTTTTATATTTCCACAGTTGAGTTGTATTCAATATGAGAAAACAAAAAGAAATGTCAAAAACATTTCCATATGCCTGCATTTATTCTAGAAGATGGGATGACAGTGTGGATTAAACAATTGTGGTTTGGATTATATGCAGACACACTTGATGGCAATCTGGACTCTACTGAGTGCACCTTTTTTGCACAGCATTCATAATTCATTTCAATCAATTTAGGGCAATTACTGATGATAGTTAAGAAGATAAAACCAAACAAACACCAGCCTTTAATGGGAATACATAACCTGGCTTTGGCCTGTCTGACGACGAGAAAATGAGTAGAACAGGCCCCCACGGATGACAAGATATTACACTTAGCTCTTCATCACTCATTGAACGTTGACTTACTTAATTACATGGTTCATATGTGTGGTTTAATCAGTGTACTGAGCATTTCAACATTCATCGATTCAACCGACTGAATCCCTAAGGGTTAGGGTTACCCTAACCCTAACCCAACCCTAATACCGAACAAGAGAGAAGAAAAAAAAACAGAAATGAAAAGAGGACAAGAAAGTGCTCCCCTTACATGAGTCACACCAGATGAATGAAGGTATTTATCCCCTTAAGGAAGACTGCACGCTTACTGTTCATTACCATTTAAATGGGACCATCAAACATATACATAATTACACTCTTAACTTCTCTCTTTCTCCAGTGTAGATTTAAATATCGCTTTGTTACACCACGGCAGTGTGGCGTCCTTACAAAACACACACGCATGCGGTATCTCCCCAGACAGGGTGCTCATTGGTTAACGCTCCCAGTGGTTTCCCTATGGGACAAAGGAACTGGCTCATTACAATTAGAAGAAAGAGTTATCATCGTTTCCTCATGACTGGCTTACGAGAACATTAGCAGAGTTCAGAGAGAATGTTTTGTGTTATTTCCGGCACGTGCCACAGCCTTATAGAAATCCCGCAGGGATTCTGTCCGTTTGATATACACGCTTCTGGCTAATAACTTGTGTGTAAATGAAAGGCAGCAAACGCTGGATGTGACAGAAGGATTTCTTGGCTTGGATCTACAGTGCAAAACCTCCTGGGAATGACGCCCGCTTCGAAATAAATAACACCGTTTTGTTCAATGAAATGTGGGCTGTGGGACCGGCCTGTGTGCATGTCTGCCACTTAACAGTTTACATAGTTAAAGGCTACCTTTTGGTTTAGTAATTGTACTCGGTTAGTATCATCGGCATATCTCTGTGCCGGTGAGAGACGTAATGTTTACATGTTGTCAGTACGTACGTACCTCCCACGCTCCTGATGCATGATATCTTGAGATTCAGGTGAATTTGGAGCGAAGGAGTCCGAGGATGAGCTGAATAGATGATGGTGGTCATAGGTGTGAATGTGATATCTCAGGATTGCCTTCAGCAAATTTATTCACATTTTCCACAAATGTCCACCCAATTATAACTTGAATATAATTTGGTGGTCAGAGGTCACTGCGACCTCATAAAACACATTTTTGGCCATAACTCAAGAATTCATTTGCTAAATTTGATGATTTTAGCAATTGTCAAAAGGGATAAAATTATGAAGTGAAGACATTTTAGATTGACTGCTTGGAGAAGGGATACAACCGTAAGGTGGTAATTAGATGGAAAGTATTTATTTTGTTGATTTTTCACCAAGGCTTTATATTCTGTGTATTTAGTTTTTTATATGGAGGCACTTATAATAGATAACAGAATTGATTTCTGCAGTAGAATTAGTGCAAGAAGTAAAAATACAGCCAAATTGTACCAAGAAACACATTGATAGCTTTGCCTCTCTTTGATCCTGACCAGGTTTTTACCAGGGTTTTAAATAACACGTTTGTCCTGAGGGTAAGGCTAGAGCAGTGGTTCTCGACTTGGGGGTCAGGGCCTCCCAAAGCCTTCTTCTCAAATGATTTTTTTCTTTTGGAAAAAGGAAACAATCTGGTAGAGGAACATAACACTGCTTGAACTGCTCATAGGTCACAAACATATGCAACCTAGAACCATTGGTCACAATTGGGCAATGCTTTGCTATGAAGGGTCGAAAGCCCAGAAGGTTCAAATGGAAATGATTCATCCTCTAGGGAGCGGGAACGTGTGTAAGTAAAAGTATATTTTATGACCATTCACACTACATTTTGATTTGTCTTGTGTCAAAAAGGAAGGGTTGGCCTGATGTTGTGCTAGAGAAAAAGGTCTGGTGGTTATTGAAACAATTACAAGTGATATTCATTCTCTGTGGATCAAGAATATCAATACAGATTTAAATGGGAAATTGGTCACTTTCAGCTTCAAGTTGACCAAAGTGTTTTTTAATACAACTGATTTGTGATCACTTATGTGCTCACTCTTCCAAAGATTTGCAATTATTAAAAACTGCACTTACATTTGTTGCCTTTTTTAATTGATGCCAACTTGGAGGTTTGCTCTTAAAATCAGAATCAGATGGGATGGGTTGGGTGGTACAGAGGCATGGGCCCCTGCTGGGCTGGGGGGGGGGGGACCTGGTGGTCTGGGGCTGGTTGATTTGCCCCCCCCCCCAAGTGGCACTATAAAAAAATACATCTCTGCCTATTTTCTCCACATACAAATGCTTATTCCCACAGAATAATTTGAAAGAATCTATAATCCCATAAAAGATGATACAGGAGCTTTTAAATCATTACTATTATATAAAATGAACCCTCGTGGTTTGATTTATTATTTGAGATAGGAGTTAATACATTTTTCAAGGCCCATGCTAAATGTGAATGCTGTTGATGCTCTATTGTAAATATGCCTGCTGAAGTTGCTGAGGGGTTTGAGGTTCAATTCAATTCAATTTATTTTTGTATAGCCCAAAATCACAAATTTGCCTCAGAGGGCTTTACAATATGTACACATTTGACATCCTCTTGTCCCAGGACCCTCACATCGAAACAGGAACAACTCCCCCAAAAAAAACCTTTAACGGGGAGAAAAGAGGAAGAAACCTTAGGGAGAGCAACAGAGGAGGGATCCCTCTCCCAGGATGGACAGAAGTGCAATAGATGTCATGTGTAGAACAGGATAACTGAATTACAACACATTCAAGAGAAGAGGAAGAGAAGAAGAGGAGGAGAGAGGTGCTCAGTGTATCCTAGGAAGTCCCCCTGTAGTTTTTGCCTATACCAGTTTGTCTAAGGGCCGGTCCAAGGCAAGCCAGAGCCAGCCCTAACTATAAGCACTATCAAAGAGGAAAGTCTTAAGCCTACTCTTAAATGTGGTGAGTGTGTCTGCCCCCCGGACTGACACGGGAAGCTGGTTCCACAAAAGAGGAGCTTGATAACTGAAGGCTCTGGCTCCCATCCTACTTTTTTTTCTAGGAACCACAAGTAACCCTGAATTAATGGAGCGCAGCTCTCTAGTAGGGCAGTATGGTACTATAAGCTCTTTAAGATATGATGGTGCCTGACCAATTCGGGCTTTGTAGGTAAGTAAAAGGATTTTAAATTCTATTCTAGATTTTACAGGGAGCCAGTGCAGAGAAGCTAATACAGGAGTAATATGATCTCTTTTCTTAGTTCTTGTTAGTACACGAGCTGCAGCATTCTGGATCAACTGGAGAGATTTCAGAGACTCATTAGAGCAGCCTGAAAATAAGGAATTGCAGTAATCTAGTCTAGAGGTAACAAATGCATGAACTAATTTCTCTGCATCGCTTTGAGACAGGATGTGCCTGATCTTTGAAATATTACGTAGGTGAAAAAAGGCAGTCCTAGAAATTAGTTTTATCTGAGAATTAAAAGAAAAATCCTGATCAAAGGTAACTCCAAGATTCTTTACGGTGCTGTTGGATGCCAGCGCAATGCCATCCAGAGAAACCACATCACCAGACAACCGATTTCGGAGGTGCTCTGGGCCCAGTAGAATAACTTCAGTTTTGTCTGAGTTTAACATCAGGAAGTTGCAGGTCATCCAGGTTTTATCATCTGCATAACAATGAAAGTTTATAGAGTGTTTTCTGATAATATTGCCTAAAGGAAGCATATATAAGGTGAACAAGATTGGTCCAAGCACAGAACCTTGTGGAACTCCATAATTGACGTTGGTCTTCATCGAGGCTTCATCGTTTACATAAACAAACTGAGATCGATCTCATAAATAGGATCCAAACCAGTTCATTGCGGTTCCTTTGATGCCAATATAATGTTCAAGTCTCTGCAACAGGATGTAGTGGTCTATAGTGTCGAACGCAGCACTAAGGTCTAACAGGACGAGAACAGAGACTAGTCCTTTGTCTGATGCGATTAGAAGGTCATTAGTTATTTTTACCAGAGCTGTCTCTGTGCTATGATGCTTTCTAAATCCTGACTGAAAATCCTCAAATAAACTATTGTTACGTAGAAAGTCACACAACTGATTTGCAACTGCTTTCTCAAGGATCTTAGAGAGAAAGGGAAGGTTAGAGATCGGTCTATAGTTGGCCAACACCTCTGGATCGAGAGTGGGCTTCTTAAGAAGAGGTTTAATTACAGCTACTTTGAAGGACTGTGGTACATGGCCTGTTAATAAAGACAGGTTGATCATATCTAATAAAGTCGTGCTAATTAATGGTTGCACTTCTTTAAGCAGCCTAGTCGGTATAGGGTCTAAAAGACAGGTAGAAGGTTTAGACGTAGACATTGTTGAAGTCAGTTGGTGAAGGTCGATGGGAGAAAACCATCTAAATATATATCAGGGTTTACAGCTGTTTCTATGGTTACTCTATTTGTGGAAAGATCGGTACTAGTCGAGGGCAGGAGATTATTAATGTTCTCTCTAATAGTTATAATCTTATCATTAAAGAAGTTCATGAAGTCATTGCTACTGAGGTCTATAGGGATACTCGGCACAACAGAGCTGTGACTCTGTCAGCCTGGCTACAGTGCTGAAGAGAAACCTGGGGTTGTTCTTATTTTTCTCTATTAACGATGAGTAGTAAGCTGCTCTGGCATTACGGAGGGCCTTCTTATACGTTTTAAGACTGTCTCGCCAGACTAACCGAGATTCTTCCAAGTTAGTGGAACGCCATGTTCTTTCAAGTTTTTGCGATGTTTGCTTTAATTTGCGGGTTTCAGGGTTATACCATGGAGCGAACCTCCTTTGTTTTACTAACTTCTTTTTTAAAGGAGCAATAGAGTCTAGTGTCCTTCTCAGTGAGCTTGTAGCACTATCGACAAGATGATCAATCTGGGTAGGACTAAAGTTATCACAGGAGTCCTCTGTTATATTGAAGCATGGTATTGAGTTAAATACAGACGGAATCGCTTCTTTAAATTGAGCTACGGCACCATCAGATAGACATCTAGTGTAGTAACTCTTGCTTACCGGTGTACACTCCGTTAGTAGGAATTCAAAGGTTATTAGATAATGGTCCAATAAAAGAAGGTTCTGTGGATAGACTATTAAATCTTCTATGTTAATGCCATAAGTCAGAACCAGGTCAAGAGTGTGGTTAAAACAGTGAGTGGGTTTCTGTACATTCTGACAGAAACCAATCGAATCTAATAATAAGATAAATGCAGTACTGAGGCTATTGTTGTCGACATCCACATGAATATTAAAGTCACCTACAATAATTACTTTATCTGTTTTAAGGACTAGACTTGATAAAAAATGAGAAAATTCTGATAAAAATTCAGAATACGGACCTGGGGCCCGGTACACTATAACACATATAACTGGCTGTGTTGTTTTCCAGGTTGGGTGTGAAAGACTAAGAACCAAGCTTTCAAATGAGTTATAATCTAGTTTAGGTCTAGGGTTTAATAATAGGCTTGAGTCAAAGTTGGCTGCTACTCCACCTCCTCGGCTGGTGCCTCGAGCAATGTGAGTATTAATATGACTTGGAGGAGTTGATTCATTTAGGCTGACATATTCTTCATTACACAGCCAGGTTTCAGTAAGACAAAATAAATCAATATGATTATCTGATATTAGCTCATTTACTAATAAAGCTTGAGATGACAAAGATCTGATATTTAAGAGTCCACATTTAATTATCCTATTTTGTTGCACTGTTGCGGTAGTTTTAACTTGGATTCGGTTATTTTGTTTAACTCCTCGATCGTTTATTTTTGATTTAATTAATTTAAGTGGCCGTGGGGCATACACAGTCTCTATGTGGTTTTGGGTGAGTAACTGCTCTAATGGAAGCTCAGAGGAGTGTGTAAGACTGCAACTCTGCTTCCTGGTCTGAACTCTGGGTTGTCATGGACCAGGTCCATACAGAAACTGGGTCAGATTTGCAGAAATGAGATCTGCTCCATCCAAAGTGGGATGAATGCCGTCCCTCCTAAGCAAACCAGGTTTTCCCCAGAAAGTGTCCCAGTTGTCTACGAAGCCCACATTGTTTGCTGGGCACCACCAAGACAGCCAGCGGTGAAACGATGACATGCGGCTAAACATTTCATCAAAGGTTCCATGGCAGCACACTCCTTTGGACTGTCAGTGATATGGCAGCGCTGGGAGTTGGCTGGAGGCGAACAGGAGTGCTTTATGGTGGACAGATCTGTTCCTCGCAGGACCCTGACAGGAATTAAACTGACAGAAACGTGCCAAACAGGCCTCCAGACAGTGACATAGACATATCATAAGACAATGTAAGAACGTCTCTTGGCTTATGCTACAGCCGGTGCTTGTTGGAGTATTAGAACCTAAATTTGTGAACAATCCGCTACACACTAGTATGAATACTTTTTTCCAGAACTGTCAATGGAGCATTGATGTACTCACATAGCATTACAGTACATAAAAAATATTCAAATTCAAAGTAAATTTGAAATGAACCACCAAGTTGATGTAGAAGCACAGTATATTTCACATTCAATACTTGTGTTAATAGCATTTTAAATTGGATTACAACAGTAACACAAAACATATGACACATTTATACATTATACGTTATGATCTAATTTAGGGCATTGCTTCTTTTGTGCTAGTTGAAGTCAAACATCTATCACTATACAGATTGGACCTGTGCTTCTCTTGCTATGACAAGTGAAAAATGTCTGCTGGGACAAAGGATGTTTGAAATATTGACCTGATGATGAATCGTGAACCAAAATCATGGCAAACACAAGTTGGATACTGATAATCATGCATGGTCTCCCCATGACATTTCGGCAGTATCAGGCAACATTTCCTCTTTGTCCTTCATGAAGATGAAGTGCAGCCTAAGAGTCACAAATTCACTTAAAGTTGATTCTCATTCCAATTAACAAGTAAATGTTGGCTGTTTTCAAAATATCTTCATATGAGGGTTTGAATGATATCTTACAAAACTGTTAGGATCTGGTATGAAAACAAAATTATTGACAGTAATGAAAGTATTAATATCAATACGATTATTGACAAATAATAATAATGAGGCACTACCCTGAGATCAGGGACCAATAACCAAACTATAAACTATAAAGTAAGTCTCCAAACTGGTTTTCACTCAAAATGTCAACAGTCAAAGTACTATTCCACATTCAGAGTGAACAGTGAAGGTTAGGCCACGATATCCAGCTGTTATCATAAAACACATGCACAAAGTAATCACAGGAACCTCTTTAGCCAGAGCGAGCCCCATTTGGGGTTCGAGTACCGGTACCGAGGTTCCGAATGGACTTTTCATCAAATAATATGAAAAATGATCCACACATGTAAAATATCAAAAAAAAAAAAAAGTCCAAGCAAAATCATCATGCAGGTCATTTTACGCAATTATACACAGTATGCACAAACTAATTCAATACACTAGAAGATTTATCACAATATCAGGATTTTTCTGCAAAAAATCCACCAACTATGCAGCAGAAATTTATCTTTTATCACAAAGCCGGCAGCGAAAATGGCCGATGGATACATGAAATCGCACGAGGGCTCGATACGGCGTCGACCCAGGGTGTCCAAATAGACCTCCGATAAAGCATTCAAAGGCCACAGGAGAAACCCCAAGAAGACACACACTGCTCACGAGAAATAAAATTGAAAATCTACATAACTTTTGGCGATTTTCGTCTGGAAAAAAACAGTTAATCCATTGAAAAATGCTGCAGCGCTGTAGAGCATTTCCTGCTCTGTCTGCCTGCATTGAAATGAACGTGCTGTGACCTGGCATGCGAAAATGGCCCGCATTCTTCGCCTGGACCAACCTATTTTTCGCATTGGGGTCGAGCCCACCTTATCAAGATTTTTACTGACTAATGTCCCTCAGCATTCCAAATAACACCCCTGACGGCTTTCAATGGACTATTCCGGACATAACGACGGGTCATATACCTAAATCCGCCAATCACAGGCCTTACAAATCCCACATACACACTGAGTCAGAGCAGGTTTTTTTCATGAATGACATATGACATCTGGAAATAACTGAACATGGCTGAAAATTATTGCAAACTGCTTTATTATGATGTATTGAACACTCTTAGTGATAAAGCAAGTGAATATATAGTTAATATGTAGTTATATAGTATATAAAATGAGTATACAGCAATGCAACAGCTGGTTCCGAAAATCAAAATTTAGATTTTTATGACCATTTATGCTGGCCTGCTTCACTCAATCGAAGTAAAATATGTTGTGGGGACATGTGAAACGTGTTGTTCTATGACTGTAGCGTGTTTTTAGGCCAAGCCAGGCATTATTTAAAAAAAAAATGTTCAATACAAGTGTTTTTTTTCAGGCGAACCTGGAACTTTTTCAATTTCAGCTGTGCCATAAGTGTATCAGTTATTAACCAGTAACATATACACAATATTTACACAATTCAACACATCTCACAAGTGTAACAAGTATTCTAGCCTCAAAATTATTAAAATAGACCTTTATTCTATTCTAGTAACACTGATCAAGTCAATACTATCTAAAACTAACAACAACTACTATATAATTACGAGCCTACTATCTAAAATCAACAAACAATCAAACAATACGATGTGTGTGTGTATATATAGAGGGGAGAAGCAAGAGCAAAAGAAAAATGGCGACCATGATCTCGTAAGTGATCACGTCACGTGAGACTACAAAATGGCGATAGAGAGAGAACTGCCAAAATGGTGGATGCAGACTCGTATGTGAGTCAATATGCAAAGCTACAAAAACGGCGGCGAGGCCACGATTATTTAATGGAGTAATGAGGCACACAGTAGAGGCCGCGTTTACACACCACGTGTGTCTAAGATGAGCATAACAGCACAACCTATATGTCTGTACGTGTGTGTGTGTGTTAGTTAAGCAATAAGGAAAACACTCAAAGCAAGGCAGATCCTCACCGCTGTAAAGTACAGCAACTGTTACTTTATCACACAGAAACCCGACCGGCGAACTCAGAATCGGCGGCTCTGGGCGTTTGACTAATAAAGTTACAGTTACCAACCTTACTCATGGTGACTGATCTAAACACAACACCATTATATCAGCATGGAATAACACTCTTATAACAGCGCTAAACTACTATCGGAGCAATGACACAACAGTGATTTTACACATCACTAATGGAACTCAGCGGTCCGTAAACATACACAATAACACGTTAACCTTACATTTAAACTTAAAAGAGAACAAACACGGTTGCAAACACACTGTGACCTATCTCTGCCTCGACAAACGCCTCTTACTTTGAGATGGCTTCATAGCAGTCGGAGTGTTTCTTTGAATTTCTGTATTCAATTCGGGACCCGGAACTTCCACTTGCGCGGCGATAAATTAATTCAACATTTAAGTAAGAATAACTACTAAAGTGGCGTAACTTTAATACGGACGTCGAGTAACAAATATGCAACGTCACTTCCTTAGTTATTTCAACCCCAACATTTGCTTAAGTACCAAAGTTAAGTGACAAATAAGTCAACGTTGACTTCTGGTTTCACACGGGACACAGACAGTGGTTTCCTTGGTGAAAGTCCTGTGTTTTTAGACCAAGACATCCACCCCGACCTCCTCCCAATGCGGACTTACCAGACTCAGGTCGTTATACTATGTGACCTGTCCGGGCTCACAATTAGGTGCATTACATACAAATGTATATTGTGGGTTATATGCAAAATAATGTGCATTGTTTTTTTGTAGGTATAACAGCCTTTTTCACACAACATTAGTTTGTTTCCTTCTCCCTGTACTGCTCATCATGTGTCACTCCCTTCGCTCTTTAGACTCTTTCTTTAATCCAATCTAGAATCATCCAACAATGCTTTTAACATTAGTAAATGACAGAACATTCCTTGAAAGACGCATACCCCGGTGACATGCACACACACACACGTCTATTTCGCTCAGGTCTAAAATGTCAGTGTGTGCTTTTCTGAGTTTGGTGGCAGCTGCAGTGTGTATGCTGGTCTGGCTGTAGCAGTCCACAGAGGAGAAGTTTACTTTACTTTGGTTGGCTCTACAGTGAACGCAGGATGACTCATAACAAACCCCACTGCTTTTTTTCCTGTCAATCCCCCAGCTCTCACTTTCTCTCTGTTCCCTGCATCTCAGTAAACCAAATAGAAAAAGCAATGAGGGATAGGACTAGGGCTGTGCAATATATCAATATAGTTATATATGAGACTAGATATTGTTTTAGATTTTGGATACCATACTATCGTAAGGTGGAGTAGGTGTTGTCTTTTCCTCTTTTTAAAGGCTGTTTTACAGTAAAGTGATGAGATTTTCTGAACTTAGACTCTTCTAGCTGTTCCATTATTTGTCTCTACCCACTTTAGTCATTATATCCTCTTTACTGATGATTGATTATTAAAAATATTGTTAAAATATTTTGTGAAAGCAGCAATAGTCAACCCTGCATTGTTGTCACAATATCGATAGAGGTTTTTGTTAAATTAATTCTTGATATTTGATTTTTTTTTCCCATATTGCCCGAACAAGGACCAAGAGATCTTACACACATCCTCTTGTGTTGAAGAATGAGCTGAATCTGTAGGTGAGGGTCTTGATACCATGTGTATATGGCAGTGGTGGGCCGTCAGGGCCAGCAAGGCCTTCTCTGCTGGCCTAAACAGAATCACAAAGCTATATCTATTTTATAATTTAATATTTTTTCTTAAATACACTACATGTATTATAATTTATAAACATATTTTTCCCATTATCTTATTTTCTCATTGCACAGCTACTGTCTTCCTCAGTTGCTCTGCTTCCAGTGCAGCTTGTTTTAAGTAGAGCTTTTATCCAATCAGATTTCACCTCTGTGTCTCTAGGTAAGAACAGAGACCCCAGGCCTGCAGACTCACAAGTGAATCCATGTGCAGTATTAAGTGAATGGGGACCATATTGTTGATTGTCATAGTGTTCAACCAATCAGATCTTTAGTTTGACATGTTGGGCGTATTCTTTGACGTATCAGAGCCTGCTCGCTGGCCTATAATGACGTCAGCATTAGTGCAGCTCAGTGTCTGCCGCGAGGTGCAGTGTGTGCTATGATTGGTCAGTGGGCGATCACGTGACTATCGTGAAACGAAACTTAACAGCAGAGGCTGTCGGGTAGTGAATCACATCATGTGATGCAGCTCAACCAATCAAATATGGGCATTCTGACTAAGCGATATGTACCACACACCATGACACAGGGGACTGAGACGAGGAAAGACATTGCAGAGCAGTACGTTCAATGTTCAAGTTGTGAAAGTAAAATCATAAAACAATCTCTTTGGGTTTGTCATTAAGGAGTGATGGTGGGTCCCACAGCCAGACCAGCTGAGAACCACTGTCCTCCATGAGTGCAGAAAACATTATATTTTCCTCAATATGAGCTTCTGCATTTTCCAAGCCCTCTAGTACTTTTCAAACGTATTGTCAGTCTCGCACCGAACGGTACGTACATAGATACAGCCTTAGAAACTAATAACTGTGGTACCATCATGTGGTTATAAGGAGGTATTTCAGCTGCAGGACAACAGTGAAGGCCTAGGTATAAAATGCACGGCCGGCCACTGGTATATGGACTGTGTAGTCCATGTACTGTTTACTTTCATACATCAAATGTACAGTATTCTTAGATATTAGGGTCATTATTGTCGATTAAGTTATCTTTTTCAGGTCCAAACTTTAGTAATAGTTAGTTTCTACCTTTTCTGGCAACTCAGGAACTTCACCTGCAATTTGACTTGAGGAACCAGGTTCACATCTGTCCTCACATTGGAGCTCTTATCAAATCTTTGCACGACCCAATGAACAGAAAATCATTGATGATAATTCAAAGTAATATTTATATAACAATTCCAGAACTCTAAGTTACTGTGTGGAACTTTTAACTGGTTAAAAATGAATTAACTTGGAGTTATCTGTCACTGAAATGAGGTTGTCAGAGAGCCATAATGTCATTTTGGGTAACTTTTCGCTTCATTGGCCGGCTCTAATTCCTGATTGTCTATTCTGACTGTAGGCTCAGCATTCTCATCTGTATTCAGAAAGCTTTCTTGGAAACTACCTGCACTTTAAATTTAATCCATGATGTGACACCAGCATCTGCAGTAACAAAAATTGCCTTCCAAAACTGGTAGAATATTGCTGTCTCCACCCAAAATACCAGATGCTCAAGACGCTCAAGGGAGACCTGAAAACAATTGAAGCATTCACCGAGTCAAAAGATAAACCGAAATAACCCCATGCATGAGAGAGTGAGGTGAGAAATGAGGACACCAAGGACAAGAATATGGACGTTCAAAAGATTAGTTTCAATTAGGTTTTGGCTCATACCAGAACTTGGATCACAACTTTACAACTACCATCATCATCTGTAGAATTAAAGTTGCATTTGACAATAAGGCTTTGGTTAAAAATGCATCTGTTTTATCTCTCGGAAGTCAGGATCACTGGTTAAAAGAAACAATGACTGTTGGTGGGAAACCAATCACCAGTCAGCCTCTCCATCAAACTCTCACGCATTGCTGAGCCTTCCAGCCACCTCTCTGAGAGGAGGTTGTGCTGGTTGTAAGGTCGTGTCTGACAGAGTTCTAATTCATGAAGTGTTTGCCATTGGTCCTTGACAGTTAAAAGTATTTTAGACTTATTATTCGCCCTAAAATGCTGTAAATGGCATCCTCCAGTGTGTCCGCTCTCTTGCCCAATGTCAAACAGAACTCAAGGAATCTTGGCTTCATATTTGATCTTCAATTGAATTTGAACACCATGCCAATAAACTCAAATTAAATAAATAAACTAAATTCAATCCTGTTTTGTTTTTTCAACTGGGTGACATTGCAAAAACCACATCATTATTAATGGCTTTTTATCTAACTTATCATTCACACCTTCATATTTTAACGTCTTGACTTCGGCAATGCCCTTTTCACTTGCATAAGCCAAACTGCACTGTCCTGTCTTCTGGTTGAACAAAACGTAGCAGCTAGGCTCTTAACTAGGATGGAAGGAAGATCTCCTGCTGCTCTCCTTGAGATTTCTTTTCTGTTTTTTACTCTTAAAGATTTTTTCAGGGGGAGAGTTTTTCCTTAAACAATGTGAGAGTCCAAGTACTAAGGATGTCGTTTGTTGTACATAATGTGAAGTGTGAAATTTGTGATATCGGACTACACAAATACAATTGAATTCACTCCTACTTTAGCTTCACTGCCCTGGCTGCCAGTGAGGTTCAGGATTGATTTTAAGATTATTTTAATCACACATAAGACACTTCAAGGCCAAGCTCCTGCCTCATCTCCGAGCAACACCAATCGTCTATTTGGGTCTTCCAACCAAAATCTGTTGGCGATACCGAGTGCCAATCCTAAAACCAATGCAACTGCTCTTTTGCTGTCCCAGCCCCCAGACTTCGTAACTTTTTATAAATTTGATACATTTTGAAGTTCAAGGGTTGATCTGTGGGTTACCTGGTTTCTGTATTCTTGTTTTGTTCTTGAGTGCGTTGCGTTAGTATTAATCTATGATTTTTGTTTTTCCCCTGAAGCGCTGTGCACTTGGAATCTGTTTTCTTTACTGTAAAGCATGTTGTAACTGGTAATGGAAGTGATATATGGATACAGTTTTACTTATTGACTTACTTCCTATTTGAACAAGTGCTTTTCTTGAGGACAGTCTTTTTCATTGACAGCCGTAGACTAACTCATTCAGGGTAAGTCATTATGCAGTATGTGCTGGTCATAGACAGTTCACTGCACAATCAACCACAGCCTGTTGCATCAAATCTGGAACACATTACAAACTCAAGTTCATTGTATTGGTTGATACTCTGATCTTATTCCCTATGGTCTATAGACAACACTCCAACTGCAGTATATTGGAGTGTTATTCACAGATAAGGCCATTTGTTTTATATGCACTATGAGTTAATGAACGCAGCAGAATATGCATGCGTCGTTTCTTTCTGTCTCTCTACCCCAGACCTTCAGATCAATATTTCAAAATTGTCGACTTGTGATTACAGAACTATTACCCATGCTGCGCAGAAAAATTAAAACTCTCACTCATCAGGCATTCACTGCACTTCCTCTCATTACTGGCCTGGCCTGGAGGGAAAGAGAGAGAGGGGTAGGGAGGGGGTTGGTGGTGGAGAGAAATGGTGCAAGGAGTGGGAAGAAGAGAGTACATTGAATGAAAATGCAAGATATCTGGTAGCTGTCAGTGTTGATTTTCGGAACATGCGGTTTCCTGTCGAAGTGTCCTTGAGCAACACAGTGAAGGCCCTGCGGCACTGGTTTAGTCCCAGAGAGTCTCTCCTCTATAGGGTTCAGCTACAGTCTCTGAATGTAAACATGGAGGGTGAAGGTATCAATGGAAATGGAGGGATAATAACTACTGTGGAAAAAAGGGTCTTTTGCCATTGTTTGCACTGTTACTGTGTCAACAGATCATAGCTCTGAATTTTGCATATGGCTCTTCTAAAATGCGTTAAATTGGTTTTATACGACACAAACAGTGTCGTATGATGAAAGTCCTTGGTGAAAGTCCTGTGTTTGATGGACCCGTCCATCAACCCCAACCTGACTTATTCCCTTACTCACCTCATAATTATTACGACTCCGAGAGGTTGGCGTCATCTTCTTGTATTTGTATCGTTGATCAACCATGTGACTACATGACGAAGGTTTTCTAAACCTGCTAGTAGCTGTAGCCTATTCAAACCCATATCTATCGTTGTCAGAAAGGACTGATCGGCTGTAGCTCTCAGGTTGGACTTTGTAAGGATCAAAACAGTGATTCCTCAGTATACAGTATGTCTGCTCTTTGGCTTTAAAGGTGTTAAAAATGCCTCAAATATTGTATTGTAGTCTGAATTCAATTTGCAGCGATCACAGGGTAAACATTTCCTCCATGAAGTAACACAGACTGCAACAATTCTATGAATGAACACAGACAAAATCTGTGAGATGTGGCATTATTTCTTCCTTAAATAAATTATCAAAATGGCAGAATATATTTATTTTATCAATCACAGCACAATTTGTGGGTGGAAAATACTTTGTTTCAGCCCACTGACTCTTTAGCACCTCCGAAGGGAACATTTTGGGGCGACGCAATTTCATACAAAGTTAATGCAAAGATGTGGAAGGTGCAAATTTGTGCACAGTGATGCAAATAACGCAAAATTCCCATCATTGGGATTGTGTGATTTGAAAATGTTGTACTTGAGCAAGAAATTGGCTTGATGCTCCTGTCATCACTGACGTCCTGAAGTTCTATCAGAAATGGAGGAACAATAATTGTTCCGGCCTTCTGTGAGAACCAGTACCTCTTATTTCTACGGAGACCAGATGGAACTCTATATATATATAATTCTATGCGTATAAACGTATTTGTATGAACTAACCATAATTAAATATTGTAGTGAGGATGAAGCTAATAAGGAGGGGGAGTTGAAGACATGTGGCAATTGTTAGTGTGTTCAGTGTGAATAATCCACAGAAGCACAGATACGATCAATAGACATATAACCCTTTCAAGTGTCATGGGCACAAACTGAGATGCTATTGAAAATCTTGACACAACCTGGTTACATCGCCATGAAACGGAGGGAAAGCTTTCAGCCCTCATTCACGTCACCTCTTAAACGCACATCATTCAGGAGGGAAGGATGGAGATGAAAGATAGGGTCGGAGGTAAAAGTGGCGATTGTTCCAGTTTGTTCAGCATAAATCCTCCTCTGTGTGAGTTTGTGTATGAGTGTCCCTTGCGTCTGCATAGTGCACCGTCAAAAAAAAAGAGAACATTTTAAAAGGAAAGGATGAAACCATTGATTGTGTGCTAAATTGCTCTTCTCCTCACCCTGTGCAGTGTTTTGGGATCTGATGCGCCTTTGTACTCATAGATCATAAAGTTTTTTTATCGAAATGTAGCACAAATTTTAACAGGAAATGGTGAATGTGTGCCTGTTTCCTCCACCACTTTATTTCTGTGTTAATTGTTGATGGAGATATAGAGTTGGTGGAGCCGATTCTCCACTCAAAGCTCAAACGATGGAAAACCAATGTTGAAGAAATCATGTCAATATGGCATTTCTGTCAGTTTCATGTATTAATGTGAGGGAGGTTACACTCTCCTCATCGCTCCACAAATATCTGATGTTTCCAACGTCTAAAGGCCTTTACACATCAATAAAATGCAAAATATTCACCTGTGAATACTTCTCATCAAAACTATTCATATCATCAGCGATGCGATTTTTTGCAACAGTTGCACTTTTTTAATAAAAGGTTTTAACAGATGGTTTCAGGCAGAGGATCATCTACCAGGATCTTATTGCAACGTATCCTCATAGGACGGTTTGTATGGTATCTTACGAAAAGTTACTCCATCATTTTTGAAAGTTACGTGGCAAAAACATCGATGTTGACTTGTCGTTTCACATGGGGAACGAACGGTGTTCGGTTTCTTGTACCCATTCACCTCCTGTCCCGCCCGCCCTGTGTTTACTTTACTGGTTTTAATACTTCCTCATTTATAATTTCATGGATAACAAATTACATCAAATTACTTTTTTGTGGGTTTTTGCTACGAATGCTGGACAAGACCAGCCGGCTTAGTGACACAGAGCAGCGTCTGCCATTCGGTTTGAGGTGAATTGTTGTACTGCCTAAGCTACTGTCAGCTATTTTATTGAGTTTCCTTTTTGCCAAATACTCTTGAGTAAAATTTAGTTCCCTCTGGTAAACAGCTACGCAGTGTACATGTATCTGGGCTTCATCATCATTTATTCACCAAGTCTGTCTCTGCTTTTACAAGCACTCAGCACTACAAAAAACAAAAGAACTGATGGATGGAAAACTCATTGACTGGTAGCTGAAGCAACATGCTCACACAACACGCTCACACCAACACAACTCAGTGCTGTTTCCAGTAACAGACAGTCGGTCAGTGAGGGAGTGTCGGCCAGCCACCGCCCCCAGTCAGTGTAATTGTTTCTTGTTTGTTGTTTTTCTCTTGTTTGTCTACATGGCACCGCTTTGCTGTCAGCCTCTGTGACATCCTCCTCTTGCCTCCAATACCCAACCCCCACATCCCCACCCCCAAAGCCCCGAGCAGCAAACCAATTATGAAAGGGAGAGAGAGAGAGAGAGAGAGAGAGAGAGAGAGAGAGAGAGAGAGAGAAGGGTTTGGGCTGCTCAAGGCTCTCAGATGAGAACGCTCTGCCTGCCTCTATCGTTTAGCATCACAGAGATAGAGCGGCGTGCAGAGGAGACGGTCAGCGTATGGGAACGAGACGAGAAAGAGCTTGAGTGCAGACGGGGAGAGAGGAGAGAGCAAGGTAGATTCAGGGAAGGGGGATTAGAGAGAGAGAGTCTGCTGGGAGCTCAGGCCTCTCAGCCCCGGGGACACTGGGAGGTGTTAAAGGTGAAGTAATTATCAGCCATTATTTAGCAACACTGTGCAGAGCCCCACACTGGATAAATGGTGTGCTATCAATTTGCCCGTCCCCCGCGTAAGTACGTGTGTGTATTCTTGGACTGCAATCTTGGAAGGAGCCAATTGTCAGTTGTAGACCTTCAGAAGGAGGACATTGATGTGAAGTAATTCCAGCAGGTCCCCAACAAGGAGGTTTTAGCAGACCAGGATACAGTGTTGGAGACTCCCGTTCATTTCTACAAAGGTTGCATTGGAACCTGAATACAACGTAACTTGAGTAAAATTAAAAAATAAATAAACTAAAATAATGATTTCCTCCAAGAAAAAGGCTCTGAGTGAATTTGAATTCCCTCTGGTAAACAGTGGCTTATGTGTCTAAGGCTTTTATTGTGAAAGGTAAGGACGGAAGGAGTGAGGCATGTTATTCATTAATTATCTTGTAATATTTAACTATAGGCGCAAGTCAGATTTTCATTGGCAATGGTTTTTGTTTAAAAATTAACACAACAACTCTTATGATCCCACGCTACTTCTTGATGTTATCGAAGTCCGTCTCTTGTCATTTTCTTTGCCTGGCAAAATGACATGCTGTGAGTTAATGCTGGATGAATCTTTATCTATCAACAGCTGCTAGCTCCACATGTTTCAGAATTTCAAGCCCTCTGATTTGATGTTTTGGTTTTTATGTATCCCGCCAGCAAAAGCCGTTGCTGGAGTCATTATGTTTTTGGGTTGTCTGTCCGTCTGGTCCAATTTTTGTGAGTGAGATATCTTAAGAATTCAGAGAGGAAACTTAATCAAATTTGGCACAAACGTCCAGTTGGTGTCAAAGATGAACTGATTAGAATGTAGTGGCTAAAATAAAAGTTCACTTTTACCTCACACAAACCATTTTGGACAATAACCTAAAAAAATGATTTGCTGCTTGTGACAATTTCACAAAAAAATTTTAACAGGATAAAATGATAAAATTATGACATTTTGGACATTTGTGTGTATGTAAACTGCAACATTACTAGTTTGCTAAAATGTTATAATTAACTTTAATGAACTGAAAACACACTGTGAAAGGGTTAAAGTTCTAAGAGGAAAACACGGAAAGCACCCAGACCGGACAACGCTCTGGTAGAGACCTGTCAATCACAGTAAGCCCCGCCCTAAAGCATCCCCTGCTTTATGGTCTGTTTGACTCTAAATGGACCATAATGTACTAAATGAACATCATGCTGTATTGAAGAAGACTTGAAACTAGAGATTGAGACCATAAACTCATGTTTACAATGTTTACTGAGGTAATAAATCAAGAGAGAAGTAGAGTCATTTTCTCATAGACTTCTATACATTCCCTGGGCTGAGGTGACGTGAAGACCATGTGTACTGCTTTCGATAATGTCGACAATGGAGCATACTAACACACATATTTGACATGTTGCTGTATCATAGGTGCTAAAAGCACAGATACCTCACACCAGGGTGGAGAACACAGACACACAAATTGTGATTGTCGCTGTGTGACGGATGCTTGCACTCAGTCCTGATTTACATCATTCCAGTGTATGTGAGGGAGAAAGGGAGGGCCTATTAGTTTGTTCGTTTGTGTGTTTGGCAGGGCAGGTGTGAAGGTGCATTTGCAAAGTGTCTGTCGGCAGAATGATTTACAGGTTTTGGGAGAAGGAGGTCTGAGGGGATGACAGGAGAGAGATGGAGCACTGAACCCACAGTAATCACAGAGCTCTGAAAGGAAAGTCATTTATATTGACTGCGTTGGTGCTGCCACCACTTGTATATTGTGTAAAAAGAATTGTAGAGACGTATGGTTTCACTTATTGTGCCAAACTGCAATAATAAATATGGAGGAATACAAAACCTGTTTACCTTTTCTCCATGCTCGATGACTCACTTGCCATTTAGCTTTCCTCAAATACCAGAACATTTTCCGATTAGACGTGATTTCTTGTATTACCACCCTTTGCAACCACTTTCTTTAGACATAATTGACAGATTATCATTTTCTTCGAGCTGTCTGACATTTTAAAACCAGAAACATGTCCATACAATGGAAGTTGAACTGTTTTGTTGTTGTTTTTTTTACCAACTCCTCTTCTTCATTATGTGCAGAGCTTACAGACATTTCTTTGTTTCGAACAAAGCACTCAGTGGCGGCGTGTCAGTTTCTGCTCATTGCAAGCATTGTCTTTTCAAAATAAACGTCCCTGTTCACAGGAAGCGTACAGTGTCCACCCATTACATGCATACAGACTCTTTTCAAAATAAACTTCTAATGTACGTTTTGGTTTTCAGAAAGAAAGAAAAAAGACAAGGTTAGGTTTAAGAAAGGAACAAGTTTGGGTTAAAATAGGTTTGTTTTCAATGAGAAAATATTTTTAAATTGATTTGATGGGTCAAATAAACTGGACAGACTCACTCAGGAGACCACTGTTTGTGTCCCGTGTGAAACCAAAACGTTGACTTATTTTACCGTCTATAGATGGACTTGTACTTGTATAGCGCCTTTCTAGTCTTCCGACCACTCAAAAGCGCTTTAAGACTACATGTCATTCACCCATTCACACCCATTCATACACTGATGTTAGGGGCTACCATGCAAGATACCACCATCCATCAGGACTAACTATACTAAGCATTCACACTCTTTCACACACCGATGGCACAGCCCTCAGGAGCAATTTGGGGTTGAGTGTTTTGCCCAAGGACACATTGCCCCCAGTAGTTATGTTACATAACTGATGTACTAAAGAAATATCAGTTACATAACAAGCATACTTATTCTTATTCTCATGTCAAGCTTCAGTTATCTTGAAAAACAAATTTTTTTCAAGATATCACCCCCCATTTCTTTCCTTTTTTGCCATCCTCCATTACTTTGTCCCAACTGCCGTTTGACAGTACATTTCTCAGCCAAACTTTGCAGTGAAATGCATGTGTGTCCTGATTTGAAGCGTCATATGCTCCCAAGCCACAAAGCATTAACACAAACGGTCAGCACAAACGGTTGGGTTAGCATGATGTGATATCTTGGATGCTCCATTGCTCAGAACTGGCAGAGCGACGGAAACAGCTGATCAGGTGATTTATGGAGTTAATGAAGTCTGACTGACTGTTCTGTGAGCCAGTGAGAAGCAGGTATCAATGCTGGGGGCCTATTAGATTGATGTGAGTAATTAAGTGTGATTGAAAGACTGTGGAGCAATTGGGCACTATGGAAAATAGAGGGGGTGGTCATGTTTTAAACTACGGCATAAATCACCATGACCTAAGGACATTTATTTTTATAATACAAGTGGATTCCCTGGTAGTTCCAATAAGCCATTAGGGTATCTGTGTTCCAGTAAAATTGCAAGTAATTGGGCACAGATGCCCTTGAAGAGTTCAATTTGTAATGGTTACTGCATCACTGCATCACATTTGCATTCTCTGAGAAAGTTGTCATTTCCATTCAAACAGCAGCAATTGCATCATTTTGAGGTTGTTGTTTTTGTATCAACAGTTTTTATACCATGTTGTTGCATACAATTATCAACATGTTCATAGGTATTGTAGTTTGACTTCCCTGCCAATGCAATAGTGCTTTTGCACTATTACGACCACTATGTCAGGAGGAAATAGATGTCAGAAAATGTGACTGTTTGAAGCAACGGTTCACAACAATGTCTGTGGATGCGTTCTCCGTCTGTACTGTATTTACACAAGCAAAAGTCGTTAAATGCATGATTTTGGGTGCCAGGCAAACGCCGTGTTATAAATCTGAAATCTGGAAAAGGAGGGGACCCTAAATTGATTTTTGGTGGGACATCAAATCTTTCCCTTATTGACTAAACTGCAAACCCTAGGCTCTGTGGCCCATAGATGTTCTGTTATATACGTATGTTACTTTACAGAAAATAGCCCAACATGCACCCAGTCTAAGTAGTGAGATGTGCAGTTCTGACAGCAGCTACCAGTCAGTATTCCCAGTTCCTTAGTGGGTCTGCCCGATGGCCCACTAACATCATTCAAGCTCTGACCTTTGTGGTCTATGAAAACTGTCTACCTCACATCTTCCTGCCCTTCTCCATCCCCCCCAAGTCTCTCCTTCACTCACTCCGTGTCCTCTCTTATCCATTATCAGCTGACCATTCAGCCCACATGTCAGCTTGTCTGACACATGGCCATAAATATTAACAAAGGTTGTGCAGTAACTGACAAAGGTCAGAGTCAGTTCCCCCGCAGCAGCCAACATGTCCATCAATACTCACAAGTTCTTTTCAAGTGTCCTTCAGCATCCGTCCAAATCCCCAACCTGCTCACTGAGAGTCCCTGTGGATGACAGAGCTGCTGCAAACCTGAGCTGGAAACCATGTACATATAAATGGAAACATTGCAAGAATATGCAAGTTAGCATATCTGATGTCAAACATACCTTCATTAGTAATAACAAACTCTGGTACACCTAAAACATATAAGCCAGCATGTTGTTCCTTTTAATTGAACTATGGTAGTATGAGCAGTTGTGAACACTAATTGCACTCTGGTCCGAAGTCAGAGGCTGCTTGTCTCGGTCCATTTCCATGCTAACCCTAGTGCGGTTCGATTGCACTGAGAAGATAATCCACCTCGATAGCAGGAAGTGAACCAAAATGCGGCATTAGTGGGCTACCTGCTCAAGCATCTATTGAGATGGGCACAGCAAAACGACATTGACGAATGGGAGAAGATTGACTTGACCTCTGCAAAATATAACAAAAATGCTTATTTCCCAATATGTTGAGCTCTTCCATAAATGACTCTGTGACTTTTAATCTGGCACCCCCTCCCACAGGACACACTTTAAATTTGTACCTCCATTATAATTTTGAATTTTGTCCAGCACTTTGTTCTGCTTTAAGTTTTATAACCTCAAAGTGCTGCAAGTAGGACTTTTAGACTGGTCATATCAGAAGGTGGTAATGCAAAATATTGCGGGGCATTTCTGTGTGATAGGTAGTTAATGATGGCATTCCTGCTGAAATCCAACCTCACAGTTAGTCATCCTGCCACCTTCCCTCCTTTCATTCCATTTTGTAATCCCTTTATCCATGCTCTCATCAGTTGATGTCTCTCATTTCCTTTTTTCCTCTCTCATCATGTCCTCCTGTCCCCCGTTTCCATCAAAACCACCCTCCCCCAGCACCAACTCACAGCCCAAACACTTCCTTGTTTTCTGTCTGCTGTGAAGGTTGACTGTGTCAGTCGTATTAACTGCAGGCCGGTGTGTTCGGTTCCATCAGACACAACAGCAGACTCCCTGGATCCCCAGGGGGG
>NW_022280071.1:1226666-1236041 GCF_004355925.1 Anarrhichthys ocellatus
TTTTTTTTCTGGCGATAGCACTGGTATGTATAGCTTTAAATCACTATAGTATACAATTTTGATCTCTACAGGTTGAGCCTTAAGACGGAACCCATAGAGCATCAGCTAGTGATATTGTAAAACAAACTCCTCAATCTCAATATAAAGCCATATTAGGGGGGGAACACTGATTGGTAATATACTGTAAACTTGCTAATTACAGTGGAATTGATTGAAAGACAATAGCATTTATTTAAAGTGGGCTACATTTCAGTGAGCATTGAGGTTTAGCTTTTTTAACAGTACATTTTTACATGTAGCGGGTCAAAAGGATCATCTGGGCATATTTCTTGGCAACTGTACAAAAGGAAGTTGGATTGGTCAAGCAAACACCTCACTTTCACACAGCGTTATTTTACTGCAACTTGCATACATAACTAACACCAGTGACGTAACAAACACTTAGTTTATGCAACAAACATACCAAACCACAACCTTTTCCTAAACCTACCCGTGTACTCTTGTTGCGCAAGTAAACATAAAATGTAACATTTATTTTGAAAAGCATGTAATGATCTGTGAACACAGAAATTTATTTTGAAAAGACACCATGCATCTAAGGAGCCAAAACAGACACGCCGTCCCCGACACGTCCACAACTGACACTAGAGGGGAACCGAGAGTGTCATAGTTTGAAGCGTAGCACTGGCTAAGCCTATTATGCATATTTAGATGTTAGATGCCACCACAGCAATAGCATCCCGTCTACTTTTGCTTGCAACCTGGATTCGTCTATATAGACTTCCTAATATAGTGAGAGCCAATCTGAAATGTGTCTCCTTGTATTTGTTTGACAAAAAGGTTCAGGAAGCCATCTCTTCATCAATTAAATTCTTAGAGCCGCAGTGCCCTCATCAATATGAAGAACATTTGTACGAGTTGATATTTATGCAAATAATTTCCTTAGTATGTTTATGCATGACAGGTTAATTAGTATTTATGATAATGGTATCACAGGTCATTTCCTTTCTAAGGACCAATGAAGGGCAGGCCAATCCCATCTCTAATGCAATCAGTAATTACTACTAGCTATAATATGTCCTGGCTGCCAAGCATTATGGGAAAGCAGAGTCCTTCCACCTCCTCTGCAGTTATCATGGCGTGTAGACTGCCGGAACGCCCAAATTGATGGCACCGTACCTGAGCAATGATCATAATTGACCTGTCTGACTGGTACCAGACTGAATGTTCCCTCAGAGGGTACCTCGGCAGGTTGCTATTACCCTGTTACAGTGCAGGGAAATGTTTCTGGAACAGCTGTCGTGTTTGTCTTTTTTTCTGTTTGAAAAGCTAAAGGAGATCTAATGACAGAGAGTAAAGTGTTCATGCAGTCGGCTGCAGGAAGGCCTTATGTAGGTGTGCCAGGGAAGGATTGTCAGAGGGTTAGTCAAGGACTGATCCGGTCGCCTGCCAGGCCCATTGACAGACCATGAACACATGCATTCAGCTCTGCCAAACCTTTGTGAATGAAGGGACATTAGTGGGGCGACTGTAAAGCTGTAAATGATGGACAGAATGGTGAAATGTTTGTGGGAGACAGGGTGGTTATGGTTTATTGTAACTTTGGGCATACTATGTATGTCCTATCTGTGATAGCAACACTGTACTCAATTAATTAAATGCTGGAGTCCGAGAACACAACATTACTTCACAGAAGTCAAGACACAAGAGCAGTCCAGCAGCAAAACTACTTGAGGTTTAGCAGTTCCCGATTTGTCTTGAAATTGTCACGGGGTGTGGTGGAGGTCTCAAAAGCAGACATAGTCAGATGCAGTGAGAAACGGGTTGAGATATAAACAAAACAGGAATCTTTACCGGAACACAAAAGGGAATCCACAGACAAGAGGGAAACATCCAGCAGGACGATGCAGGGCAGGCAGACGGGGAAACCGGGCGGGTAGACATGGCAATGATCTGGCAAGGAGTGCCTGAGAGGCAGGGGTTTAAATAGTGGCTGGATAGAGGCAGGTGAGGGGAGTTGTGCTGATGAGGAGGGAGTGCTTGATTAGTGAACAGAGGCAGGTGAAGGGAGTTAGGCTGATGATGAGGGAGGCTGACAGGTGCACTGAATGAGCTGATAGGTGAGTGAGAAATAAAATAAAGAGACAGGAGAGAAGGGGCAGAGCTGTGACAGAAATAAGTATGCTTGTCACGTAACTTAAACTGTAGCGCCACATGACAGAATGTCGGCAGTCAAAATAACCCAACTTTTGATTTCACATGGGACAAGAACTCCGGTCCCCTGAGTAAAAGTTGTGTTTGTTTATTAACTCATCCACAGAAGGCAAACAGTACAATTATTACCAAGGACTCATAAGAACAAAAACAGCATTTTTCATTTGTTCAAATGCTTAAAATCTGGGAAAAGTATAATCAATCACTCATTACTCAACGTAATTCCATTACCTTACTACTTTACCAACAGCAACAATAATCAGTTATATGGCTTATTGCATTACTGTTTCCCAGCTCTGCTATATCGGTTGTGTCGTTGTGTCCTTAGTAACCCCACGTCTCATCTTCTGTCTTTAACACATGTAGTTACTGGAAGGTAGACGATTTTTTAAGCAAGACAGGCAGGCTTACCAGTGGCTAACGTCAGCAAGCTAGCTGAAAACACAAGGTGACTAAGGCAAACTGTAAATTAGACAACTTTGTAGTTTCAGGGAGGCAGGCTGTTGTGTTAAAGGTCAACACATATCAACCATCCATCAGATGTCAGAAGCCTTACCTCCAAAATGTGCAAGTAACAGATCATTACTAGGATTAGTAATTGTGATGTTACACACACACACCCCTGACAAAAACCTGCACCAGGTCTGTGAAATGATGACTTTTGTCCCACCAACAGTCGTTATGTTTTCTTTTACTCATAATGGCATTTCCCTAACTTCAACCCAGTAGTTTTTTACCTAAAACCCACAGTAACTAAACCTTAACCACAGAGGTTACAGATCAGGAGACAATAATAGCAACACTTTCTGTAATGGTCATTTGTAGCATTGCCTGTAAGCACTGACAAACAGTGTCATCTTGTTGATTGAGGCCCCAGATAAGAAACTGCTCATTATGTTTGACTTTGTGTGCAATAAGGGATTATTTGGGATATAGATGGCCAAAAAAAACTGAAAATATAATGTAATAATCTGGAACCATCTGTGTAAATTTAAACTTAAATTTAGATTTTAGTTTTTTAACATTCACATTGAAGTAAAAATGCAGTTTAATGAACAGGTTCACAAAACAAGTATATAATAATGGTTTGTACGCATTGAAACACGTTTTGCTTGCTGTTATGATTCTGCTTGTTTATAATTAGGAGATCCCTCCCAGACGCACTTTCAATGTAAGTGATGGGGAACACATTTTTTAAAGTAACACTTTTTAGGACAAAATCCCCACTTTGTGTTGCTATTGGCCACTTCAACTCAAGAGGGAATCACTGTCCAGCACAATGAGGGAATGTTGGGCTAAAAGAGCCTTTATCTTTGGACTGATGGAGCCTTGTATGAGCTCCAGGTAAATGTTGATTGTTGCAGCGGAAGCAAGAATCACGACAATCAAATAATCGGTGGATTAAAGATCTTATGCTGTTCCTCCACCTAGAAAAAATAATGTATACTCTTAGAGGCTTAACTGACAAGTTCTATCATTTATGGCAGCCATTTTTTATCTTATGTAGACAGAATAAAACAATAGCAAGAAGATAGAGTTAGACGGTTTCCCTAACATTTGGATGAATTTTATATTAGTAATTCTTTATTTTTTCCCATTGTCCAATTTGTGTACTTCCCTTTCTTTATCTTGTCTACTTCTATTATGACCACCAAAATTGTAATAATTTGTAATATTCTGGGAAAGGGTACTTTTATATTTCTGTCATCTGAAATACAACTGTGGATCCAATGTTTTCGTTATATTTAGAATCTATAATTCATGTAAAAAAATAAACAAATTCAGACTCAGATATCGTCCCCCATCATTTACATTGAAAGTGCGTGAGGAAGGGATCTTTTAATGGCCAGTATGAACCGGAGGAAAACACATTTCCTTCACATTACAATGGATCCTAGCCCCGATCCACAATATCCATAACAATGCATTTCTCTGTGCTCACACCTATTTCAAATGCACTGACGTGACTATTTGTTTTAATTCTGCAGTACAGAAGATAGCAAGTAAATGGATTGTGTACCTGCAACATGCATACACACAAACACAGTAACCAGACATAATGTTACTACCCCCCCATTTCATCTTGTCTTTAAAATATACTATGTAATAAAGTGTTAGGTTGTGCATCAGTGGTAATTATTGGATTTTAACAATGAGGGCTGTTGCTGAGTGGTTGCTGTGATCGCATGTAAAAGGGAGGTGTAGCAATGAGGGGATATTGTATGGAAGGTGCATCGACGGGATAAGAGCGTGATTACAAATGATGCAGTAGACAGCTGAACTCACGTGTGTGTCTCTACAGTATCTGTCTGTCTATGTCTCCCTCCACTACACACTCAGAAAGCTGGAAAGCAGATGGATTTCCTAAGCAGCAGTTCTTATCTATCCAACTAGAGATACATTTTTCACTTGGCTTTGTTGTGATCATGAAAACATTCCTCTTCTTTTTCATTTGACCCACACTGAATTCCATCCATTACTGCTGCCAAGGTAAACCGGTATCACCTTTTACTCCAGATGTTGTACAGGAAACTGCAAGTGAGATTAGTGGAATATAATAACACAGAGGGAGGGGTGTTTTCATGGCTAGCGAAGTGCAACCCTGATTTGGTCATGTAAACCACTATAACATGCTCTTTCTCTCTCTCTCTGTCTCTGTCTCTCTCTCTCTCTCTAGACACTGAAGGACCCCACTCTTGCAGCCAGGAAGGATTTCCAGCGCGAGGCCGAGTTGCTGACCAACCTGCAGCACGAGCACATAGTGAAGTTCTACGGGGTGTGCGTAGACGGAGACCCGCTCATCATGGTCTTTGAGTACATGAAGCACGGGGATCTCAATAAGTTTCTCAGGTGAGCTCGGCAGACAGGCAACACTTGGTGGTGTGAGTGGCGACAGTGGCAGCTCGTAATCGCCAGAGGCTTTGGACTTTTGGGAGTAGAGTTCCCAAGTAGGAGCAGAAGGGATGGAAGTGAAACTGAGCAATTTCATATTTTCTTTTGTCCCGACACAAAATGTTCCATTTTCATTTTGGAAACCACGATTTGTTACACAGAGTATGTGAGTATTAAGTAAATATTAAGGATGTTAAGTGATGTAAAGGATCTTAAATACACAAATTGTACTGTTTAGTTATTATCCTCACAATGAAATACCCCTAACAACACATTGGTTTTATAAGGATAAGGCCTTAATGGGCGTTACCAGTGGTTTTACACGATAACAACTTTCAATACTGACAACCATTTCCCAATTCATGCTAGCGGTACCAGCTACTTGGCTACATTCCAAGGGCCAGTGGTTCCAATTCATTTTAATCAACTCGCCATGTTACTTGATTTTGGAGTTTGAATGGTTTCACAATGGTGGAGTGATCTGTGATTCCCTCCCGGTGGTGCATTCACATGCTGAAGAGAAATTCTGATGACAGACGTGATTCAGCTGCCACATAGCATTGCATTCGTACATCGGGAGATCTGCTGTTCATTGCTCGGCCCCTCCAGTCTGCGTATCAAAGTGTCCTTGGGCAAGACACTGACTATAGTATAGAGGCCTGATTGGCAGTTGGCGCCTGGCATGGGGTATGAATATGTGTTTGAATTAATGATGGGTGCTTTGAGTGGTCTGAAGCATAGAAATGTGCTATACAAATGCTAGTCCATTTACCACTTACCATGTCTCTCCAAGAATATGGTGTCGCACTCTATGCTGAAATGGTTATGGGAAGAATGAAAAAGTTAGAGCCAGAGAGATAAGTTCAGTGTAAAGCCAACTTCGTGGCACCTGTGTACTGTTCTCTTCGGACCTGCTGCTTGTGTGTGAATCATCTTGTGTAACTGAACTGCTGGTAGATGGTTGAGGGGTATAGGTACCTTCCTCTTGGTCCTGGGTTCCTCTTTGCACAAACTTTAGCATTGACTCTGCATTCATTCAGAAATATAAGTGAAATGAATTAGCACACACATGCAGAGTTAAAAATGCGTTCAAACTTCAGTAATTAACTGGGCATTAAGAAAGGTCTCAAAACAAAAATTGAACAAATCTTAGCATAAATACATGAATCAAACAATTATGTACGCTGAATATTAAACAAACAGGTAATGAAAATATGACTATGGACTTCAAATGAACCAAGACCTTAAATTCCTTGGCCAAAGTAAAACACAATCCATGATGGGTCAATTAAAAATGCATTTACAACATTTATTATGAAAAGACAATAATTGAATTGTCTTATAATACTACCTCTATAAAAAAACAAATGTGCAACTGCATTCAGCAACAACTCTGAATATAAATCAGAAGCTTCTGATTCTCACATATTTCTAAAGCCTAGTACAGCAGCACACAGTACAGTTGCCCAACGATTCAATCCAGCTACACAACGAAGGTTCAGTTCATTACATCTGCGTGATTGACGTTATTCTACGGTACCACATCAGCCGGTTTACTATGACATTTACATCGACGCTCTCTCCGTCACCATGAGGTATACAGGGCAATCCTAGGGCTCCAGGGCCGGAGCAGCCCGACCCACGGAGCAGCCCCACCAGTAATGCTGATATCACTCGGTTCGTCTGTGTACGTAGACTTGTTGCTGGTTATCAACCAAAGAATCCATATCGAGCATTTACAAAACTGAGATATCTTTAATCTGCTCTTAAAATGTGATATTAAGCATTGAAGTTTTGGCAGTGACACAAGTTGCTCCAAACACTATTTGATTTCAAGCAGTTACCAGAGAAATATCCACAATCTTCCCTCTTTCCTCATTTTATTTTCTGAGTCATTTATAGATATAGCTGAGGGTCAAAACGTTTTTCCGAAGCAGAAGAGCTGTGCAGCTAAGCCATCACAAAATAAACCGATTGAAATATTTATAGCCCACTGTCCCAATGCCACTGGTTAAAGAAGTAGTCAGATCCTTTACTTTAAGGATCATTTCACTTTATTACAACTTGTGTTTTTGTAGCTTTGGCTTTTGGTTTTATTTATGCTCAACAGAGTAACTGCTGAGATCAACAGCATGGTTCAACAGACATGAGCAGTCAGACAATCTGACAGGAAGCAAACATCAGTTTACAGCTCCTCATCCTGCTTTAACGTGACATGATGATCTTGTTGTGGTTGCGATCATACAGGTTTCCTGTGTTATGAGGAATAAGGGACATTCCATGTGTGCATCACTTTCTGTTTGACCTCCAAATAATAATCTGGTTAAACGTCCGCTTGTTTCCAGTTGACTCTGGTGTTTACAATGTTATTCTAACAAATGAATAAAAACAACAAAAAACAAACTGGAGTTGTCTTGTGAATAAAAGTAGTAGTACCACAATGTAAAAATATCCATTAGAAAAAAGATATTTACTTAATCTACATAACTAGTAAAAAGGCTATTCTAATCATTTTCAAGTGTTTGTTGTTGTAATACTCATTTCGACCACAAGAGGCTGAAGTGCAACACTACCACATAATCTAAATAAGACTAAAAGCATTATTTTTGTTTCTTTCAGGTGAGTTTAATTTACATAACTTGTAAGTACACAATATGTGTACTTTGTGTTTAGCAAGGAGAAATTCTTTTTGTCCTATTTAAAACATGGGGCAGTGGTGCACTTCAGCCTCTTGTGGCCGAAATGAGAGTTACAACAACAAGCAAAAAAGGATCCTGACAAAAACCCAAATTGTTTTAACTGATGAAAAACAAAAGTAGTAGAGTTTAGGAAAGTGATCCCGGCAAAACTTTTTATTCCACCATTTTCAGACAAAAAACATGAGAAACTAAAAATGATTATCCCGGCAAAACCTTTTTTTTCATAAACACATGAGATAAAACTATTTACATCACACTTAGAAAATGGATCACGAGAAATTATTTTTTTCGCTTGCCTCTCAGGGCTTCCTTATGTTTATCATAGACCTTTGGGTAGTTAAACCTGTGACAATGTATCATATTTCCCAATCGAATATTGGTCATGTGATCATATATTTTCTATGTAAAACCTGAATCTACAAAGTACAATAACTACAAACTAAATTGTCAATTAAATGTAGTGGAAAAATACATATATATATATATATATAATTTCCCTCTGAAATGTAGAAATTATTGAGAAGCATCAATTGTACTTAAGGACAGTACTTTAGTGAAATAAAAAAAAAAAAGCAAACTGATGGAATTATCACATATCATATAATATGATCACTATTAGAGATGCAGTAATGTGTAGGCAGTATTTAAATTGTGCTGCTAGTGGCACCGAAGCTAATGTAAGTAAACATAAACATAACCATCAATTCTTGACCCTGAAAACAAAATAAAAACAAAGTCAAGATGAGAAGCTTGTATCTTAGTAACTGAACCTTGAGGTGAGATGTTCTGCTTTTTCTACAGTTAGAGGTTCATCTCCAACAGTGTATGACATGTTTTTATATTTATTGTTTCATCTGGACATTGTTAATGTACAAACTCAGTTAAATGTAGTGGACTAAAACGTGCGATACGTCCCACCCTGTTGCATCAAATGGAAATACTCAAGTACATATTCATTTACATTAATACAATAATTGAATTAATGATTAATGTGCTTTGTTACCATCCACCTCTGTCTCAATACTTGTGTTGAAAATGCTAGCGAGTATTAGATCTTCCTTCCTTGGTGCGTCCTACTAACCTGTCACTTACTTGACCTTGTTTTGCTTTCCTGTGGTATTTTAAACTTCCCCTCATTAGTACACAGAGTAGAAAAGGTCCGCAGAGGTTGACCTGAGTGTGGTCACAGAGAGCCGTGTGCCAGCTCGTGGACACGGAGTGATGAACAACTGAAAGGTTGAAGCCTTAATTTGAACCTTGTCGCTGGACTACTCCCCCCCTCCACCCCACTGCTTCTACAGCACTGCTCCCTGTTCCTCTACACACTTACCTTCCTTCTCTACCGGTAAAACCTCCTCGCGGACTCCTGCCTGGCTGTTTATGAAAAATGTTTTTTAGTGAACTTCCTGTTGTGAAGTCGTAAATATAAATGACAGACTCCTTTCCGCCATCAAATATTTTCACCGCAGTCAGCGTGCCCACTGCAGAGCCTTGGTAGAGCCGCGTCGTACAAGTACAAGTGCGACCCATGGTGATTGATGAATGAGCTCGGACGGAGTGACAGAGATAT
>NW_022280071.1:1236441-1271158 GCF_004355925.1 Anarrhichthys ocellatus
CCCCCCCCCCCCCATGGCCCCATCAAAAATATACTTTTTTTAGCCAAGCAGAGCCGAGAGAAGCTTCTGGGATGCTTCGGAAACACGCTTTGGGACTGATGACTTGCAATTTCGATGGTATGGACCCAGTAGTAGGGGTGAAATGCTGCCCCCTATTTACTTGTTTGGAGCATGTGGCCAGGGATTACACATTGCAGCTTTTAAGATGGAAGTCTTGGTTATATATTGAAAAACTGCACAGTGACACAAGTGTTTACTTTATGAATAATCAACTAAACCTTAAACCTTTTACTTAACCACTCATAGGATGCAGGGACCGAGCCTCATCTCTGGTGTCAGATTCCTGAACTTTGTTTACCCACCATGCACCACACACACACCTGTGTGAGGTAGGCGAATGCAGCACATCGTGGACCGGTAAAAAATATTGCCCGTGAACATAATTGCCCCAAACTTGCATGAGGCAAAATTGTCTCGTAACACAGTTTCTGTGAGAAAAGAGTTTTGGTCGAGTGAGCAGCTGAGCATCCATCACCAGATGTGCCATTCTATTGAAACATCAGTTCAAATTTCTTGATTGTAATATAAAATGGATTACTCTCTATAATCAATCAACGAATGCACTGGATTAAAATAATATTTGAAGAGCCATTACCAAATATAAAGAATGCATGAATGGGAAAACATGACACGCTGTAAATTTGGGAGCCATTGCTAATACTTTTTTTCTTTTTTTGTTCCTCGGGTCCCTTCCTCACTTATCTCTTGACAAGAAGGTTCCAAGCTGAGTCCGACTCTGCAGCCCCTCTCTACCTGCAGCTGCTCTGGATAAAAGCACAAGCTAAATGCCCAAATTGTAAATTGCGGTTGGTAAGCTAATGAGCTGCATTATGTCTGCTGTGATTAGATGTTATTGGCTCCCAGGATGCTTTGCCCCGCAGAATAGAACATTGGTACTTAGTCCGCCGCCAGGAAGCAAAGTCTACCAGTGCTTATGTGTGACTCTCACTATGTGTCTGTGTGACTGTGTGTGCGTGCGTGCATGCTTGTATGGGACAGCATTTCAGCGAGTCTCTTTGTGCCTCGGATGCTAATTTCGACTCAGTAATTGTGTTTCCATTAAAGTGCTGGCATCAATTCTTTCAGGACATACTGCTAATTTAGCCAGCACCCGTTGCCCTCCAAACCACACACACACACACACACACACACTTCATTGGCATCACTTCCTCCATTAGAGACTTAAAACTCAGTGAAGCTGAAAAGACACACACACAGATACAGGTTGACTACTGGGTACACTTTGTATTAACTAAACACAACTCACACTCTGTCCTTCCTGAGTCACTGAACCTCATCGCTCCCTCAAAAACGGCACTAAAATATTGTTGGAAGATAACGGTGATCGCTGCGCTGCATCGTTGATGCAGAGTCACAACTCAGAAGTGTCACTGACTTTCTTTTTTTGTTGAACCATCATGTAGTGGACATTTTGTAAATGTATGCAAATCCACTGGATCCAGATATAAATAATTAACCGTTAACCAACAATAAGAATTTTGACAAATTAATGCAATCAGTTAAAAATGTATATTAACAGGCAAAACAAGCGGAGCGGCTCACTAAACTGAGAATAGCTGGTCCAAGTTAAAGGTTGGACCACCTCAGACCCCGAACACACAAAGACACGTGTCTAGAAACATGTAGCCCGCAAAACCATTGTTCTGATAAGTCTCGTTTCTTGCACCGCTTAACGCTCATCAACGTCGTCAGGCAGCCAATCAAATCGAGCAAGAGGCGGGCTTTGCTACTTCCTGTTTTAGATGCCGGTGGATATGGGAACGGATAAAGGCAGACCAAAGGTTGATATTGGCAGTTTTTAACTACAATGAACTATAAAGAAAATGTTTTCTCCTCATGCAACAGCAAGAGCTCGATTTCTGCATTGAATCCATCCCCCCCCGTTATTTACATGTTATCGCCTGGTTGTGCACCCAACCCCCCCAACACATCAGCTGTTTTGCCCCACTCACTTTGCCAAAGGGGCGTTTTTGAAGCAGCGTGTCTGTTGCAACGCGTCTCGGTGTGATCGGGCCCTAACATGAGCCTGGGCTGGAGTTGGCGTTCACAACAGGCGGTAACTGCCTACAATTTGAACAGCAGTTGACAAGCAAGACTCAGGAACTTGGGTCCCGAGGAGTTGTAGCATTTATTCACCGACAAACCAACTGTACACACAGCACACTTTTGCATGCACAGCTGTAATGTTGACGCTGACTTCCTACTTACCACCACACACACACACACACACACACACACACAAGGCAGGCCGCTCGGTCTTGCAATACACTGGCGGAAAAAGAGAATGCAAAGCGGACACAAGAGCTGACAACCTCACAAACTGGACTAATTCATTCAGGGAGACTTACTGGAAAAGTGGCTGCATGTGTCCTCGACAATGCTCGCAGCATCGTGGCTGCTTACTCTCCCAGATGGCTGATTTGGGGACTCTGTTGCCTGTTTTGCACTGCTGCTGGTAAATGATGGATGGTCCACCAAGTTATCGATGCAGCTGGACGGCTTCTTCGGCACTTCAAATACAGCATGCGAGACACAAATCTTGTCTGTTGAAAGTTGATGATCGAGGGTCGGCTATTGGTCTGAAACAATAAATTCTAAATTTGCATCTCTAGTACTGAACCAGTAGGACAGCACTGTATACCATCAGTTGTACTAAGAGTCTGAAGCACTTCAGCATGCTGAATACCAGTAAGGGTACCAAGGTTGTTGATGTGTCCCATACACAACAAGCTTTCACTTCATTGGCATCCCCTCTTTAAATGGGCCAAACTGGAGATTTTGCATGTTTTAGCCTTTGGGCTTACTAATTAGATATACTTGATGTAACAGCTAAATGGACCTGAGTGTTATTCCAATATCAGTATTAGAGTTAAATAAATACTATAAAAACATCTTGGCCAGTGACATAACATTAAAAAACAAGTTTGTGAAGAATAATTAATTTTTGGGTATTAGATTACAAAACTATATGTATGTGTATGTATTGAGCAGGATATTTGACAGTGGAAAAAGTACAACACACAACAGCGAATGTAATCAGCAAGCATTCATGGGATTAGCATTAATATAGCAGATACGAGCAAAAATACAAATGGAGAATAACTGAGCATGGAGATTCATTGTTCCATGTGTTCCTTTGGGAAATATTGTTATCTAAAAGGATCACTTTTTTCCACAGTGTTTTGTTCAGGGACGTTCAGACATTCAAATTCATGAATATGAAAGATATTACTTTAAACATTCCTGTAATCTCACATCGCAATACTTTTTACACAGATTCTCTATCTATTTTAGCCATTGTTGGTGGTCTTAGCTAGAAGCTGGAGGCGGCACTCTGGTGGTTAAGCAGCCTGGTCAGGTAGCCTTTTAGCCACTCTGTGTTGCCAGGTTAGTTCGAAAATAATATTGGCACTATGACAAACCAGGCCAACATTTTTGTCAACCCACTCGAGCTAATTTTTACATAATTTTGGGCTTAAAATGTTCTGCCCCAGAAGGAAATGAAATTGGTTGTATGTAGGCCAGCAGTTGTGCAATGTACAAAGTTTGGATTTAATGAGCTACAATGTGCAAAATCAGCAGTGAGTCACTTCACTACAAAAATGCTAAGCTACATGACACCCACTGATGTTAGGGTTGTCTCGCATGTAAAATGTTTGATTGTGAGATATTTCCTGAGCTTCTAACTCACTCTGTAACTTCCTCCTCAGAGCCCACGGGCCAGACGCTATGATCCTGGTGGATGGACAGCCTCTGCAGACCAATGGGGAGCTGGGTCTGTCCCAGATGCTTCACATAGCCAGTCAGATCGCAGCTGGGATGATCTACTTGGCGTCTCAACACTTTGTGCACCGCGATCTGGCAACCAGGAACTGCCTGGTTGGGAATGGACTTCTGGTGAAAATAGGAGACTTTGGCATGTCTAGAGACATTTACAGCACAGATTATTACAGGGTAAGAGACGTTTGTTTCATGCAAACACACCTTTTTTTTTCTCCCTGTGTATTTACCCCAATTGAAAAAGTAATTGCGGTACACAGTATGCATGTCTCATTTACACAGGGCCAATTTTAGGCAATGGAATGAACTAAGCACATCCCTGCTCCCAGAAGATGAACCTATTCATCTTGGGATACTGTGTTCCCTCTGATGTCAGCCTCAACTTTCACAAATTTGCACGCTGAATATAGTCAAATTTATACCGTGGCCACTGACACAACAAAGTTTGATTGCGTTTGCTAAATGAATTCGCCAGTGTCAAACTGTAGGAGAAGACAGCAGCAGTAAGGCTTAGCTCAAGAGCTTGGTGCTAGGGTTATTTGTGCAACCAAAAATAGCTTCTCAGTGAGAACCAAACACAGTCAATTTTAATTGTGTGTATTTGTGAACCTGGACGTCCAAAACCAACCCGTTCTAACTGCCAACCGTGCCGCTCAGCATCTGACATCAATGTAACCCAGTTACCCTTAAGTGTCTGTATGAGATTAACCAGGCTTCCGACCAACTCCATTTTAAACCCATCCATACCCCACTCGTAATTTTTAGATGGTCAGAGCAACCGACGTAGTATATAGCGGGAGAAAAGCTCCGTATGGCGGATTGCAGCTGTGGACGGATGGGTCAAACACTCAAAGAAATTCAACAAAGGAGGCTGCTGTTTGTGTCCCATTGACATATTTTACCTTAGTTTGGTAATGCAAGCTTCGTACTTAACTAATGCCAGTTATGTTAAAAAGGTAAACATTTTACCAAACAAAAGTAGGATACTTATTTTAACCCAAACCACAACATTTTCCTAAGTCTAATCAGGTACTTTTGTGGCCTAAACCTAACTAAGTACTTTTGTTGCGCAAGTAAACCTGCATTTGAAGTTTATTTAGAAAAAACAGTTGCATGTAAAAGGCTGAAACTAAGTTTGTGAACTCTGAATTTACTTTAGAAAAGACACCATGCATGCAACAAGCAGTAACAAGCGGAAACTGACACGCGACATATTTAGTTCCTTGGCCTTTATTGGATGCCTTCTTCACTATCCAATACATGTGTTGTGCTTTTGGTTAGATGTAGTGGAGAATTACATGACCTCACCTAACCAGACTCACCTTTGGAGGTTTTCATTGTGGTTTTGGACGACCTAACTTTTGTTCTCAAAATGTCAGTAGTGGACAGATGGAGGATGGACGACTGATTGCGTTCTACCAGTGTGCAATAGCTGCAGGAAGGGAGGCTGCTATAACTTAAATGGCCATCACATTATGAGTAACTTCGTAGCTTCTCTAAATGTTGGGTGAGATGTTGAAAACGATCATGTGGGTCCCAGATAGAGAAACCGCCTTTTACGTGTCCTGCCTGTGCAGAAGAGGTTTGTCTTCATAGATGCTTGCAACAGCGGCTCATAGGGATTTTCAGGAGACTCTCTCAGCATGTTAATTGGCATGGTGGGAAATAATTTGTATTTGGCAGTAAATGCCAATGACTCCATCGACTCCCATCCCCCTAAGTAGCTTCTGTGGACTGCTTTCTTTTTAATGGCTGATCCAATGTCTCAGCGGGGCCCACTGGTAGACAGCAGCAGCAACGGCTAACTGACTCTTTAAATTTTGACCCTTATCAGCAGTGAACTTGTTCACTCCCTTGTTTATGTTGCTCATGTGCACTCACCAACCTTCACCTTAATGCAGCATGTTGTTTATTAAGTTGAATTTGTTGTTAGTTAGTACTTGGATTTGGGGCATGTGGCTAGGCATTACACAGTGCAGCTTTAAACTTAGAGAAACATCTTGGTTTGGGATAAAATTACTATTTTGTTAAGGTCGCAGGACCTTCGTCATCTTGGTTGCAATAATAAACACTTGGTTGAGGTTATGGAATGATCATGGTCACGGTTAACGAGAAACCAACATTGACTGTTACAAACATCAGTCTTATGCCGTGTTCACACCAAACGTGACGCAAATTATTCGCGCCGCGTTAATCACGTCATTCGCGCAGCCGGTCTCGCCGGGGACCATTTGTGTTCATTCGCGTGAATCGCACTAGATGCGCCGGAGAGGGGGCGTGGTTTATCGCCCTGGAAGCCGTTCAACTGTCCCCCATTAACCATGGAAAAAATAACCTATATTTCTGCTTAGTACGTGTTGTGGAAGTCCTAGATATCCCGGGAAACTAAACGCCGTCATGTCTGGGTTCATAACATAGTCCAGAGGAGCTCCATGGATTTTATCGAGCTGTATTCACTGTGTCTAGCGAGCCACATGTCGGCTGTTTACTACAGCTGTATGAACACAAAATAAACTGATTAGGCTGTGATTTAACGGCAATAAACCGACAAAAAGGGACTCCGAAATAACTACGTAATGATGCCGATTTGTAAAAAGTCTGAATTCATGTTTAGTTAGTTCTCTCTGCAAGGTTTACACACACACATTCATACACATAGTTTGGTCCGGTCTCTATTGATATGAGGTATCGTAGAGCTCTGGGTGAACACAGACGGCTACAGTATTTATTTCCTGATTCAACAACGGCAGGACGTCAGTGATGACAGGAGAAACATCACGCCACAGCGTCACGCCATTTTTTCACCGAAGTTGAAAAATTTCAACTCACACGTTTGGGGCGTTTTGCCGAATGACGCAAGTTCACGTCACTCCAGTCTCATCGCGTCTGTGCATAGACTTTGTATGTAATCTAGTCGCGCAAATAATTCGCGCTGCGTTTGGTGTGAACGCACCTTTAAAGTTGTTTCAGACTAAAGTTGTTTTGTTGACTCATCCATTGTTGACTTTGAGCCTTTGAGAAATGTAGCTTCCACAATTTCCTGTTTTTATTGGTATTTTTTATATTTAGTTAATCTCTTGGCAAGTAAGCCAAACATTTCCTTTTCCAGACACAAGGCCACATATCCTCCCAGCTGTACTCTGTCTGAGAGGACAGAATCACTGTCTGATTAACATGCATCAGCTGTCTACAATTCAAACTCAGACAGCCAAAGTGACAGAGGATATCATTTTCCTACAGTGATCCTCCTCCCTGTGCAGATTGTTTGCCTGCAGTCAAACAGAACTCTGGGAACTCTGTCTGCAGCTCAGACTGAGCAGATTGCACCGAAGCATACAGGACTTCAGGGTCAGATGGAGCGCACGCACCTCTGTGCTGCATGCTCACGGCTGTACCCTGCTTCCCAGACTTTACAATGTAACAAAACCAAAGCTGCAGTGCACATATCTCCATCTATCTCTTCCCTTCTGGCAGCTCAATTTTGAAATATTGTTCTGAATATTGATGATTTACCTACTTAAATTGTGAAGAATGTCAATCACAATTTCAACGAACCCAAGGTGACTTCTTCGTGTTTCTTATTTTCTTTGACAAACTGTCCAAAAACCCATAGATATTGAGTTTACGGTCACATAAAAAAAAAGTAAAAGCTGGAACCAGAGAATGATTAAACTCAGGCCCAAGGCGATCAGTAACCCTGGGCTTGAACATGAAGCCTGAGAACATGAAGCCTTTGAATGAATGTGATTAATGCAGAGCTTTGAAAATTTACAGAAAAGTGCAGTCCCAGAATCATCTTCTGGAAAGACATTTTGAAAATAATGGAGTGCAAATGAAAGTCCTGTGTGTCTTTGACTAATCCATCCACCCCCTACACAGACTTTGCCTCTCTTTATACTACATCCCCCTGTCTTCCTTGGTGGCAGCCCTGCTCGCCCTGGCTCACGATTAAGTTATTGCATTACTTTTTGTAGGTATAAGTACAAACAGTGAATGAGAACAGCCAGCAATGAGCCATGATAGTGAGTCAGCATGCACGAGACCAGAGTCCTAGTACTGGGATGCAGCCATCATTATTTGAATAATTACACTACTATGACATGTAGAAAAGAGAGCCATGAAAAAGGTTTATGGAAGAGCACCTCCTGGACTGAGACGGACACTTTGTATTGAGCTATATAATATAGTTAAAATATGGATTATGGTAACACAGTGAGCTTATGGATCATCAGATATTCTGAATGTTTGATACTCTCTTGGTGAGAGAGTAACTACTTGTCACCATTGGAACACAGGATGGGATTAATGTCCAATGTGAAGTACAAACGTTTTACAGCGTTCTCTATAGTTTATAGGGGTGTGTCTATATCCACCACCAAAACTTCAACGTCAAGTGAAATTGTAATTAAGCAAAATCAATGCACGGTAATGTCACGTGGTTAGGCTGCCGCTCTTCATTCACTCCAATAATGATTGATGATGAATGATGATAATACTTTTCTGTTGACAAAACTGAAATACTGCAGAAGCATTATCTCAAGAGTGAATGAGCTGTTACTCAAAGAGCAATCATTCAAAAAATGAATTAAATTTTTTCATGGAAATGGATTAAATGAAGACACAGCTTTACCCCTTGAATTCCTCATGCCTGGAACAATTATACAAGTATTCAAGTCAGTGTTTGTTAATGATGAGAGAAAAGGGCTAGAACAGGTTACACACAGTAATGATCACTAATAACAGATTCAATTAAAGTTGTAAAAGTGCTTATTGAATATTGAAGAAATTACTAATTTATGATGGAGAAACAAGTAAAGGATGGCAGGATAGGAGGAAGAGTCGGGGAAATCAGACAGAGGAGGGAGGAGGGGAGGGGTGCAGGAAGGTCGATTAGTCAGCGGCACACTGGAGGTCATTCATTATGTGAGTCGTGATTAGGAGGCACATATTTGACTAAATTAGTCAAGCTGCTTTATGATTCCACAGCAGTTGGAGAGCAGGCAGGAGCAGATGAATAATGATTCAGTCTGTCTGATGTATACGCTGTCGGATAATAGAGAAGACCTTCTGGGCCGCTCGTCTTCTCATATCCTCATTATTACTCATGTTTGATTAGAGGAAAAGTCCACCCAATGACAGAATCCACAGGAAGTGACATGCTGTATGTTATAACTCAGTAGGCTGTATTGTTTTTATTGGATCCTCATTATCATCATTGTGTGTAGAGTTTTGTATTTACAAACTAATAATGAAATGTCACAGGGTCCATGTGCTATTGATTTGTAGCTGCAAGCCAGAGAACAATGCTTTTAAATTTCATTGTTTCGCTTTATACAGTTTTAAGAATGTTAATTGTGAATGTAGCTTGGTGGAGGGAGGTCAGTGAGTGAGTACAGGAGCACAGTTTCTAGAAGTTCACTAAAACTCTGTTAGAATCACGCATATGAACTGCATGCTTTGTCTAAGTAGGTCAGTGCACGTTCGGAGTGATTGCTTGGCCACCAGAAGTGCAGCCAAATGGGCGTGGCTTCTATGGATGGATTGGTCTGGACCTACAGAATCCAGGACAAAAAGAACAGTATAATTGAAGACATTGCCCTCAAAACAAAGCAGTAGCATACAAACAAGACAGGGTTGGACGTCCTCCCAAACACATTTTGGGACAATGTAACAATAGGCACTATTTTTACCTTTGCTTAGAGGTAAAGAGATCAGGTCAATTACTTTGATGAATACAGTTTATTTTTCCAGAAAAATGTAATAAAATGGGATTTTCCATTATAAATCCCAAAGTTGATTCCAAATTGTAAACCTGGGATTGTCAATATATAATATTTGCTTGTGACTTGCAAAATAATGGCATTGTATGAGCAAGTGACCACATGTAAGTTTGACTAATTTGTGTGTGTCCCTTAATAATTGTGGCGTTTCAATGATGGCGAAATCATCCCCCAAAGGCATCAAGGGTAAGATATTCATCACACACTTTATCATACACATTTCATGCTCATTTCTAAAACCTCTTTCTTCTATGTGTGTGTTCAGGTGGGAGGTCACACCATGCTGCCTATCCGCTGGATGCCTCCAGAGAGCATCATGTACAGGAAGTTCACCACAGAGAGTGACGTTTGGAGCTTTGGAGTCATCCTCTGGGAGATCTTCACTTACGGCAAACAGCCGTGGTTCCAGCTCGCCAATAATGAGGTACGGTATCTTATCTTAGTAATGTACAAACTGTATGTGATGTTAGGGTTAAGGCAAAGACTGGTAGGGGATGGACCCAAGCGCAGAGAGACACGGGAGCAGAAGGATTTGTAAGATAAGAATTTATTGGAAAAAAAAGACAAGTGTTATCATTTACAAAAGTCACAACATGACTTTATCCAATGAAATATTCTGCTTCAATCCATATATGTTGGTTTAGTCTTTCAAAAACGACATGTTCCCTGCACCTCCAGCTTGATCCCTTGCACACAAAAGGAGGCGAGCACCTGTAAGTTTCAGGCAATTACTGCAGAAATAGCGTATAATGTTACATATTATGGTTTTTTTGTTGTTGTTGTTTTTTGCCATATCTTCTCGCCGTGGTAGTAAATGCTTTGCTGCTTAGTGGTTGGGAACAGCTGCAGTAGACATTTACAGAATGCAGTAAATGCTGTATAGTCGGGCTGAAGTTTCATATACTCTGCCCTTTGAATAAACAAACCACTAAACCTAAATGAGCAAAAAACTCAAATCAATCTTTGCCAAAATGTTGCAGGTTAGAACTCATTGATGGCAGCAATACAAATTAAATAGTATATTTTCAAACCATAAAGGTAGAAGATAAACACTCAAAAGCAAAAGTAGCCATTGAAACATCACAATTCATCAGTGGCTGGGATTATTCATGTCTGTAATATTATATAGTTTTGACCAAGAACCTGACCTTAATGCAACATTATTATTAGGGCCCGAGCAACCGACAACGTCAGGCCAGCGAAGGCCCTATTGAAATTGTACCCGTTTGGGTAAACGTACGCATGGTTGGAGGACTTGCCATGCATGAAAACTCACCAAATTTTGGGGACTTGTCAGGCCTGGTAAAAGTAGCCTTTTGAAAAAGAATGCATCTTTCTGTGTAAAGAAATGGCTCTCTAGCGCCCCCTACAAGTCGGACCGGCGACGCCCCTCGGCCAGTATGTCTGATTTACTTGAAATTCAACACACATGTCCACTTGAGATAGATCTACAAAAAAGCCAATCAGACCCCTAAGCTCCGCCTACTTAGATTTTCCACCATATTGAATTTAGTGTAAAACACATTTTTGCAAACTCCTCCTACATGCTGGGTCCAATTACTACCAAATTGGCTGTGGATCATTACTGGATATACGTCATCAAAAGTTATCAAAAGCTTTTTGATAACTCTTTTCGTTTACACGATATGGACCAATAAACTTCTTAGGGGCGTGGCTTAATATCAATACACATAACCTCTCAACCGTTTGTCCTAAAATTACAAAACTTGCAGCACATCGTATCCTGTAACATACCCTGAGAATTGTTTTGCAGTCAACCACTAGGGGGTGCTACAGTAAGCCCGTGAAGTTGTGCTTTTTTGTCACTTATTTGTCACTTTTTGCATTTTTCAGCCTTCGCACTTTAACAAACTCCTCCTAGAGATTTTAAGCGATCAACTTCTACTTTGGTCAGGATGCTCTTAAGACCTTTGTGATTAAAAGTTATCAAAATCGAGAGTTTTCATCGAAGGACGTGGCGTGGCGGCCATTTTGCCTCATTGTTTATCAAAACATAAGTTCTTGTAAGTTGTTAAAACTCCAAGGTACATTATCCATTCTGCACAAAACTTCTTCTGCATGATGCTACTTCAAGCCTAAACATACTTCAATTGAAATAAATTCAATAACTCATAGCGCCGCCTAGTGGCTAAAGGAAATGTCATATTTTATACTTTTATTTATTTCTCATAGCCAGGTGATCTGATGAGTCTAAAATTAGGTAAGGATAACCTTAAGACATTGATGATGGATCATCATGAATTTTGTGAGTTTTCGTTGAACCCTGTTGCCATGGCGACGCATCGTTTGCCATGAAAAAGGAAGCTGATGGTTTAGTGGGTTGGGATGCTCAAAAACTCATGGAACTTTGTACATGTGTCACAGGTCATTGGAAGAAATAGTTTATATGATTATTTTTATTGGCCGTTTTAAATTGCCTCTATAGCGCCCCCTACAATATTTCAAAAGAGCAGCCCTAGCGCTACGTTTTGGCTACATGTATGAAACTTGGTAGGCACATGTATCCTATGGATACATGTGTGGAGACATAAAGATAAGTCTCTTGGGACCATGCTCTAAACCCTACCGGAAGTGGGCCATTTTCAATTTTGTATGAATTTATACAATATTTCGACGATGCAGCCCTCGCAGTACGTTTCACTATCTATATATAAAATTTAGATGTATAACATTTGGTAAACAGATGTATCACATGTAGACTTACAAAAAAGCCCCCGGAGCTCTAAGCTCTAAACCCAACCGGAAGTCAGCCATTTTGAATTTAGTGAAAAAAAACACATTTTTGCAAACTCCTACGCGCTGGGTCCGATTTCTACGAAATTTGCTGTGGATCATAAGTGGATCTAGATCATCAAAAGTTATCAAAATCTTTTTGATATCTCTTTGCGTTTACAAGATATGGACCAATACACTTCTTAGGTGCGTGGCAAAATATCAATACACATAACTTCTCAACCATTTGTTCTAAATTCCTAAAATATTCAGCATATGTGCACATCACATCCAGTAACATACCCTGAGAATTGTTTTGCATTCGACCACTAGGGGGCACTACAGTAAACCCGCGAAGCCTACTGGCTAAAGGAAATGTCTGATGTAACTCAGCTGGACTTGTTCCAAATGGTCCCAAACTTCTCATGCTTGATAACACTCATGGCCTGAGGATGTCTACAAGCTAATTTTCACTAATACTCACAGCGCCACCTGCTGGCGAAAGGAAATCTGCAGTTTGTGACAAACGGCATCAGATTTACATGACTTTTACACAATGTGGTTTACATTTGACACAGAGCTACATGATGCATGTTTGCACGTGTTAGGCAGCGGAAACAGGAAGCATCGGACTATTTGCAAAGCATCATTTCCAGCATCAGGCAGTCCACGCGGGATTAAAAACGTCTCGCTCGCAGATGTTTCTCGGCCGCGCAGGCCGGAGTCCTGCCGCCACCCCCGACACGCTGGAGGATGCAAGGGCCCATTTATCGCTGCTCGCAGCTTTAATTTATTATTATTATTATTATTATGACAAAAAAATAGTAGTCATAATAGTTCCGGTTGTATTTCTGTTCCGACTCTTAGTTCCCGGTCAGATGGCCTGAGGGAAGACTTTTTCATGTGGAAAGTGTCAGTGAGGCTTTTTTTTAAATGACTGCACAGAGAAAAACAAAGAGGAAATGAAGCTCTTGCTAAAGGTGCTGAGCATAAGGAAAAGCTAATAGACCTATTTGACAGCAGGGAGCCCCAGATATGACTGAGCGAGTCTCACAGAGTAATACTATGTGTTACAAACCCAGACCAGAATACAGCCAGTTCACTGGACTCTGTGTGCATTCTATCCTTGCCATTTTACTGAACCCTCATTGAGATAATGTAATTATTAATGAATTTAATTGCAACAACACTCTCACAGTCTGTTTCGTCGACATACCCTCGTATGATATTTTACGAAAAGTTATTCCAGATTTCTTTTGTGCGTTCTCTTACGAATGTCCAGCAGCGGGTGTCAATTTTGGCCTGTTACATGCAGAAAGTCTTTTCAAAATAAACAAACAAGTTGTTCACCTCACAGGAAACAACTTGATTAGTTTTATGCAACAAAACTACTCAGTTACATTGAGGAAACAATCGTGGTTTGGGTTAAAATAACTACAGAGGTGGGGTTATTTAAGTACGGAAGTTACAGGACAAATAAGTCAAAGTTGACTTCTGGTTTCACACGGGACGTTTACCCTAAACCTGGGGAAAAGCGCAGACCTCCCTATGCTGTGTCTGTAGCTTTACAATCACATGGATTACATATGAATTCATTTTGTGGACTACATACATGTTATAGTGACAGATAGGAGCAGTGTATGCAAACAGCCTGATTTAGTAGACCAACAGTGGATTAGGGCATTGGATCTAGACACCAAATAGAATGCTTAATGATATAATGACTTTCTGGTTTTGGGTATGAACATAATTTAAAAACCATTGCTTGATTCACAAAAAAAAAAAAGAACACTGTGTTTGACACTGAACCCAGGTTATCGGCAGAAAACGGATATCTAGATGGGCCTGTGCTCTACCTTCACTTTCAACTGTACATTAGGCAAAACAAAAAAGCTAAAGTTCAGTCGGAGACACTTGGATCAACGAATATACCATTTAATGCAAATGGTTATATAGTTAGTTTTGATGGGAAAGGCTCTGCTGTTTAATAATAACAATAATTACTTAATGAAGTAGACAACAAAGGTCCATAGTATTCTAAATAAAAACAGACAAATACAAAAATACAATAAAAGTTAATACACAGCAATACATATGCAACTTCATGTCATGTTTCATGTTTGTGGGAGCTCTTAGTTAATCTGAGCTGAGAGAGCTGATCCCCCCAAAAACAGGAGTTTAGCACGAGAATATTAAAGCTTCTGTGTCAAGAGGACATTGTGGTGGTGGAGGGACAACTGCGCAAACTAACGCCATGTTTCATTGCTGCTATGAGTAGGTTCATGTGCAAAACTGATTGGAAAGTTGGACAAAATGTTTGTGAGCGCCTGCCCTCTAGCACTGCAAGTCATGTAGTACATGCGACGGCCGCTGGGATGATGGTGATCCAGCGATCACCTTCTCTTCACCATGGACCATATGAAATATTAAGTTGATGGAGATCAAATTCGCCTGAGCAGATTTAGAAACTGCTCAGTACACTGGTACTGAGCAGTTTCTAAATCCCTGCAGGCTGTTTGGAGCTTGAAAATGCCAAACATCTTATTAGCTTCCTCTCGTTTATATTGATAATAAGGACAGAAATAATTGTCTGAGGTGTGGACCATGCACTGTATGTACTCACTTGAACCATAGCAGCATTAGGCCAGTAGTCGATATACAGGTGCAGGTCTAATTGATGCTCAGTTTTGGATAGTTGAAGCTGTTTCTGGGACACAGTCTAATTCAGTGAAATATCTGTGGCATATGCTGCATGCCTCAGCCCTGAAAACCTCCAAGCTTCTCTGTGCATGTATCAAACTCAAGGTCTGCTTAGCTTTTCTTTACTGCTGACTGACATAACATAATAACTCAACCTGTGTTCAATACAGCCAATACAACATTTACACATAGCCTCCCACCCAAGTGTTAGAGTAAAATATACAACAGTTATGTTCTCCCTTAGAGTATGCAAAGCATGGAGAGCATTTTACAAGCACAGACAAAGCAGTCCAAATAAACTTACAATCACAATCAATAATTAGGTAAAATTCACAATGATATATTATTTAGTGTAGAACAAAAGCAGACATAAAAGGAATGGTGACAAATGTAACTACATGTAGTATCACATTTTCAGAATACATTACAAGTCCCAAAACTATAAATATATCATGATAGAAATACACTCGTCTGTTTATCAATATAACAATGATATATAGTCACTATTTCAACTGCAGGTTTTTTTCCCATCAATGTTTTTCAACTCTCCAGAAAAGCAGCAGTTTTATCAACATTTCCTTCCTGGATTGGTACATGTTGATTACTGTACCAAGACTTCTTCTGTCTGTGTGATGCGTCCGGTCAAATGACACATTCTGCAAAGCAGCCAATGTGTGTTGCACGACATGTGACCTTTAAATTGCATAACCAATACTTCTTTAGAAGAAGGCAATATGTTTCCTGTTTAACAGTGCGTCTTTCTGTCTTCCCAGGTGATAGAGTGCATCACTCAGGGCAGGGTACTGGAGCGGCCCAGGCTCTGTCCCAAAGAAGTCTACGATATGATGCTGGGCTGCTGGCAGAGGGAGCCGCAGCAGCGTCTTAACATCAAAGACATTCAGAAGATAGTGTTCACTCTGATGAAAGCCACGCCGGTCTATCTGGACATACTGGGATAGGAATGAATAAGAGGGAAGAGGAATTGGATGCGTTTTGGGTTGGACTAGATCTTCCCTGGAATACAAATGAGTAGACAGGATTAGAAGGAAATGGATTGCCTTGGAGTGGAAGTCTGGCCTGGACTCACAGCATAGTCTGAGATGGAACCATGTGGATTGGAATCAGAAATGGATTGTATTGCATCCAACTGCCTGACATATAAGTATTGGGATGAACAAACTAAAGTGGAGTAAAGTGTGTTTAACTGGATTGGAATGAACTGGATTGCATTGCATCGCATTATAATCAAAGGAAATGTCTTGAACCTTACCTAAAGGGTTGAGCCGAGGCTTCTTAGGTCCAGTCTTGCTCCTTTTGTGAATGAACACGTGACTAAAAGACTATGAAGATTGGATTGCATCAAATTGGACTGAACTGGATTTCCCTGATTGTACTGCTCTGGTATTGTTGATTTTCTTATCCGAATGCTTTAGGTACCATCATGTCCTATGTGATCCCCATTTCACTCTGTCTAAATCAAAGCAGTTTTGGTTCTATCTTGATGAAGCCTTATGTAGCCTGGTAGAATCTGGCTGAATTTGGCTCGATTTAAAAAATCCTGTCCTACGTTATTTGACCTCACCATAACAAGGATTTCTCTGTGTCCCTTGGTAAGTCAGGCAATGGTTCAACATGGTTCAAAAACCCTAAATTGGAGCCATCTAAATAGCTAGGCCTCATTTGGCTTGTACTCTTGCCTGGTCCTCACACAGTAAACCATACTTGACTTCTACTGTGGAATGTAGAAGTTCAGAAGGTTGACCTGCACAGAGTAATCTAAAGAAAGAGCTGTTATTTTAAACAAAAATGGAAGCTCTTGTGTTCCAAGATATCTTGCCCAGGCTTGTATATTTCTCTATACCCTTACAGCAGTGCTTGGCCAGATTGGACTCAATGCCCCTCGTGTAGAACTTGAGTGTTTATGGCAAACGTTTTGCAAGATCTTCATGACCCCCACAGTTCGGAAGTACTGTTAAGTAAATCCGTGAGGGTGAAAATTGGGGTGTGAGACAGGTGTTTGCTCCTAATAATCTTTGGTGGATGGTTCCTATTAAAACTGGATAGAGGAACTTAAGTGCTGCATCATTTCATTTTTTGAACCTCTGTTGGCATGCCTACTCCTGACACTGGCAGCATCCTTGTGGCTGCAACCGGAATTGTCCAGATACGAAATCCAAAGAAAAAAGCTAAAATGCTGACGAAGTAAAACACCACATTCCAGACATAAATCTGTGAAAGAAGGACAAGGCAGTTCTTGCTAAACGTTGATGGAATGGACTGTTCATTTGACAATCTGTAGGACAGATTTCATTTTTTCAACACTGGTCATTGAAACAGAGGAAGTGGGTCAACAAGAAAGAACAACATGCATAAATCAAACATGTCCTGTGCAGCAGCCGTTGTGTTCTTTAGTGCTAGTCCAATGCTTCAGTGTTTTCATCTGCCAAACCTTCATATATACACCTTCTTTTCCTGGACTCACTGAGCTGTTCACTTTTGCAAGAGCCCAACCGGACCTTCCAATCCTGAGCGTGGAAGTGTGGCCTGAGTGACTGTCTGTCGCCATAAAGATGGACCTAAGTGCCTCCTACTTCTTTCTAAACACTGGAAACAAAAAAAAGTCTTTCAAAATAAGAGCACTTTTACATTTTGTTTACTTGGTTAAAAAATGTACACTAGCTGTGAACCTTCCTTGTTTTTCTTACAAACTTTCAGCACTCTATGTATTGCAAAAAAACCAACACAAAAACAAGAATAAAATGTTGAAAATTATACAGAAAAAAAATGAACCCCTGGGAGGAAAAGCAAAAATTAAGGCTTTTTTTTGTACCCTTTGCAGCTTGACAAGAACGTTGAACTACCCAAGGTAAAGTTACATTTTCTGTTTTCAAGAAAGAAAAAAATACATATTCTATATATTTTTTATTTATTTTTTATTTCAAATCAAAGAGTGGACCTCTGCCATGCTCCAAAGCCATTCGAAAATATTCTGCCACTGGGTAGGACAGAACTGATCGCCACAAAAAGACAAGCAATTGGCTGGGAGGAAGCCTTCAAGGATTACTTAAAAGAAGCCTTTTTGTGTTGTGTTGCATACCTGGATCCACTCTGACGTCAGCGACTAACAACTGCTGCTTGGCAACAGAAAGTCTGAACTGAAAGGAGAACAACGGAGCTACCAGTCAATGAACACAATCTTTTTAAAAAGAATGTATATACTGTAAATCTCTACGTCTTGAGATATGTTAACTTATTTCCTTTTCTTGAGTTTGATTATTTTTAGCTTCTTGATGTGTTGTTATATGGTTCAGTGAAAGCCAATAGATATTTTGATAATCTTTCTTTCTAGTTGTAATTACTGTTTATTTACTTTATTTAGTCATACGATGTCGTTTCAACATTTTAACGAGATAATCTACATTAAAATCATTTCTGTTCATGATTCTTTTAGTTGCTCATTTGATGGTAATGTATGAGTCAGGACAGTAGAAGAAATATGTTAAGTTATTGGGCCGGTGTTTTGTTAATCTGCTGAGAGTTCAAGTGCTTTTCTAGGATCAAGGACATTCTTAAATTTTAAACAAACAGTTCAATATTTTGGGATTTACTTTGTTTGCCATTGACCACTCAGTCAGAAATTTTTTATTAATTTTATTTCTGCATGTCCACGAATGGTGTGTTTAGCCTATTTAGGATAAATAGTGGAAGCTGGGGGAAACTGCTAGCCTAGCTCCCACAAAATCTTTTATCTTTTATTTTGGGCATTTTGGGATCCTGTCTTTAAAATGTATTTGAGTTGCTGATTCAGGTGATTGAGAAACGTAAAACGTAATGATTTAATACACCCATTTACGGACAATGGTCTAATCTCACCAGTATCGACAAATCAGGGCATGGGATTGTTTGATATTCTGTCAAAGGCAAAAACATTGGGCCAGTGAGCAAAGAATGAGTTTGGTTTGGGTGTCTGAGGCCACGGATTAGCTGGCACAATCAATACAAATTGTATCCGTCCATGCTCAATGACACCAACCAGCAATTAAAAAGCAGTGCTCTATCCATTAACTTGACAAATGGAACACATACTATGCTGTTGTTGAGTCAACTTAACAGCAAAATGACAAGCCATTGCTCAACTTTTGTCCTAAATTATAGCCATAACTGTATTAATGTGTCATCTGTGTCAGGGTAAAGAATGGGTCACAAGGCTGAAAGAGACTAAGAAAGGGTTAGCAGGGTTTGATAGCTGCTCCAGCTACATGTAAGCCACTGTCATACTATTCAGTGTTGTTTGATTGTCATGTAACTGATGTCAATGTCTCAGAACTAGTCGCTCAAAAGCACCTTTGTTCTAAAATAATTTAACTCAAAATTTTCACCTGACATTAAAGTCGTAATGGAGATAAAAGGTTATCGAGATTGAGCAGATGCAAACTTCAACATGTTCTCATTCCAAGTCATCACTTTATAACACAATTGGGTAGCCCAGCACACAGTCGCAGTAAACACATGGTTGACGTCATGATATTAAACAAAAACCCTTGCTTAGGTTCAGGCAACTAAACCAGTTTGATTTAGAAAAATTCATGGTTGTGATTAAAATTACTAAATTGCCTAAAACGCAAACAACGTAACAAAATTACGGGAAAACTTTCCAACACCAACACTGCTTTCCTGGTTGAAAGTCCTGTGTTTGTTTGTTCCTCCCGTCCCTTTGTGGCTTTTTCAGTCTTTATACTACGCTATCACACTCCCGGAGCATTTTCTCAGATCGTCTAATAATGAAGCGGTTGGGATCATATTGTGGTTACTTGAAAGTCTGGTGCGTCTCATACAGATGCTGAAGGGGGCCTTATGCGCCGTATCAGACGTCGAGGGCCGTGACAAAGTATCGGTATTTGACACCCTGGGAATCAGAACTGGCTGTTATTATAGCTAAATCAGATTCCAAGGCTTTTGTGTGCGGCCTCATGTTTTACTAATTTACACATTCATGTAGGAATTACGACCCCAATGCCAGGAATAAATAGGGCCAAATTTATCTTACAGCTTGTGTAAACCTCATCCAGAGTGTAAACCTTCCCAGCCTCTTTCTTTCTAAGACCTTTCAAGAACTACTGTACGATACCATTGCTAGTTTAATTATGAGTGGCTGTTTTCTGATTTAACTGTAACTATATTAAACGGCCATATTCCATAATTTAATAATTCCGATTTAGCAGGGACAGGAATCTCCTGCAACAACTCACAGCTTCTTGTCTTTTATGCTACTGAAAAATTCTGTTGGAGAATGTAGAATCACACATGTGGTGGATCAGTACGGTATATTGCATCTTTCTCACTGTGAATGTTTATTCTGGATGTCCTCTAGGAAGTCAGGTTTTTACTAATGTCTATTAGGTGCTGGGGAGAAGCACCTTTATTCTAATGTTTTTAGGTTTACAATCAATTGAGAGAAAAGTACACGGGCAGTGTTTGTAGTCCTAAGGGCCTTGCATAATGGTAGTTTAGCGTGTGCTCACACCCCTGGGGTCCGTCTCTCAAAGATATGTAAGGCATACGTTAGACCGGCCTTCATTGTGCTCTCAAGATTAGACTGTGACGCAAATACACCAGAATTTGCCCACTGAAGTGTTTTTGCAATTCATATATAGATATTCACGGAAAATCTTACAGTGGTTACTATGTAAGTTCTTATTTTTTGTCACAAACTCCAAGTCTTTTGAATCATAGCTGGCCTGTAAAGCCTCGGACAAACTTTCCATTGCGCATGCGGTTCCATTCATACTACAATGTCATTAGTTATTTGGTTGTTCAATTGTGGGGAACACCGGATCTCTTCGCGCAACCTTACTTTAAAACAGGCATCCGTTTTGTTATCTTCTTCTTGGCAAACCAACTAGAGGTGCGTACCCCACCAGCTGCACTGGAGTGTGGAATGAAACTGGAGTATACACAGTAGGCGCACTTGCAATGCGTACAGGCTATTGGGCTCTGCGCGGACATGGAGACTTGGAAAGTATGAATTGCCCATAAGACTGCATTGCAAAATCCCAGTCGTGGTATCACCCGCAAATTGCAAGATGAGGCAGCAACAGAGAGGAGCATCTAATCCTCAACCTCCAATTGAATCACACTCCTATCGGCAATGGCATTTCTCCTAGTCAAGATTGTATTCAAGTCAGATAGCTACCCACAATAATATTCTTACTAGTAGAAGTTGCATTTGAAGATATCCACAACTTTGATTGTTCCAGTCAAAACTAAATTCAAGATATCTTTAAATCCTAAAAGAGTATAAGTGGCCGTTTTAAAATGTAATAGTTCGACTGGATATATATTGCAGATATCTGTAATTTCATTCTTTCTTTCTTTAAAATACAACATTCATTTATCCTCAAATATATTTTTGATAACAGTCTGGATATCTGCAATATAATTCTGAGTAGGAATACCTTCAATATCTACAATCCAATTGTTACTAGTCATAACTAAAGTGAGCCATTTTGGCCTATTATCTTTTTGGAAACCCAGAAGACACATCCACAATGCATTTTTTGTCACGACAATTTTGGATATCCGTAATGATATTTTGTTGGGGTTTTTTCCTAGTAGGAATTCTGTTGCAAATATCCAAAGTTTTTCAAAGACAGAATGAAGTTGTGGATATCTGAAATAAAAATTGTGGTTAAGAAGAATGTTACTGTGGACATCTGATCTGAATCAAGGATATCTGCAATACATATTCAGTCTAGCTATTAAATGGTAAAATGACTTGCCTTATTCAAACTCTGAAATATTCTTTACTGACTCATCACACTGCTAAATGTGTCCTGTATGGTCACAGCTTAAAGCTTTCATTGAGAGTCTCAGTTGGCATTAGGGGCATTAATTGTGTTTCGTGTCACTCTATTGGCTCATGACATCATATTTATAGTACTTTATTTTGAGCATTACTTTTTTTCTCCATGGTATTTAATCAATCTTACTCATGTACTCTTTCATCCCCGCTTTCCTTGCATCATGTTTCTCATACAAAGTATTTAAGCAGAATATGTTAAAGCTATCATTACTCAATAATAAGTCAGTGTCCTCTCTCTCTCTCTCTCTCTCCCTCCCTCTCCCTCTCTCTCTCCCTCTCTCTAAAGTGTTGTATATCTGTGTCTCCATACTATCATTTATAACTATGTATTAGAATCATTTGAAAACGTGTATAATGTCTTTTTAAAAAGCTGAGATGTGGTGAACTTTTAAGGTGGCTCTGTGAATGATTCTGACTCATTAAAAGTTACTTCATCCTTGAACAGTTGTGTCCTCTTGTTATGTCTTTTGTTGTCTTATCTTCAAACACCACCTATTCAGGGAAAGTTAGAGAATGTCTATATTTGTAAACAGTATAATACATAAGGAATAAAATCAAAATTTTGAAAGTAAGGCTATAAATGATGTTGCTCCTCCACTTTTTTTGAGAGGCAAGAGGGAGATCAACATACATATTTGTTGAAATAAAACATTGCCAAATCTCGGTATCATTATATGTATTTAATGTATATTCATGCTTTTTCTCTACTTTGGAAAAAAATCTATAATTGAAATTCAGATAAAAATGCTTCGACAGCGCTCCCTTAGTGCAGGACCATCCATATCAATGTCATGTACTTCATTTTTTTATATGCTAATCTGTTAATGGTCAAAACAGGTAAAATTACCCTCCAAAGGAGATCGTCTCCCAAAACTAATGTTGATATTGCGTTGGTCCAAAGATGATTGACAAATTTCATCTTAAATTCTCCACCACTGTATCATCACGTGATGAACTGCCGGCAAAGCGAAAGATAAATTCAGTAGCATATTAGAAAATAGATTGTAACGTGCAATTTGCAAACTACTTTAAAGAACATATAATCAGGTGCTGCTGCACTCCGCTCACCCATCATTGGACTGACCGTCTTCATTGCATGCATGATGCTATGTGACGTGTTGAAGTGAACATATAGTAAATGAAATCGACAGGGATTGGGACAATTGTTATAATTTATTAACGTATAAAACAGAATTGAAATGCTCTCCTCAAAGCCACCACACTTTAGTCACAGTTTTCTCATTTATGTTATTTCCCCCCCCACTCTTTCTAAATCAATTATGTCTTTGTCTCTCCTGGTCTCTATCTCACTCTCCTCCCATTTTGTGGTCGTTAACTCCATTTACAGCATTTATCTTCTCATCTCCCACCCTCCCTTTCTACTCAACGTCTATGATCTGGTTCAATGATGGTGTGTGTGTGCGATTCTTGTCAGTGTTTTTAATCTCTACCTTTCTCTCTCTTTCATCACATCGTCCCATGGGAGTCTCCTTGCATCAATGACACACAATCTGCCATCAATATGGACTACTTCTGCACACACACACACATCCAGGCCTATTCTTTGCCATTGTGTATAATACAGATCAGACTAAATGGTTTAGTCATCATGCTCCAAAACAGAGAAAAGTAAAGAATAGGGAATTTTTACATAGTGCTGAAAATTGCACCGGACAACCTGAAATATTGCAAATAAGTACACATGCAACCAAATATATCAGTTATCAGTATACAGTTTCCTCCTCCACATGAAATCATATACGTATGACTTCTCAGTTCCTAATTCACGAATGGAACTGAATCATCATCAATGTCGATTTTCACAGATATTTTCATTGGCGTCCATGCTGCTTTTTTTGTTTACTAACCCTATTTTCCTGCACCTGCCTGACATTGAACACATCAGAAAAATAAAACAAAACCATGCATTTTTGCGCTCATTTTGGTGGAAGAAGGGTAGCCTAGATTCAGACACTCATCCACCAACAGGTGCTTATAAATGTGGGACCTATACCTATTTTCACACTTGTCTCTTGCAGAGATGCCGGTTGGTTGAGAGTCAGTTTCAATCATGAGCCTGTAAATTGTTTCAGCATGTCTGAAACTACGGAAAAATATTGTTCCATCTCTGGAGTCAAGTAGGGTTCCCTCTGGGACACTGGTGGTTCAACATCTAATATAATTACTGGCTTCCCCGGCACAGGTCGGAGTAGCGCTCTGTCATCAATTACAACTAATCTAACATGTCATCAGTCTATCCTGACACTGCGTAGATTACAGCAGAGGCCTTTGTTCCATAAAAATCACTTGTGTCACTTGAAAGTTTATGTGAGTCAGAAGTGTTGAGTTTGGACTCACCTGTGCAAACAAGAAGAAAATCTGTCTGAAAGGACTGAAATATAAAGATTGCCAGTCATGATGCATAAGCAAGAAAGTGGTGTTATGATCCTGCCTGGAGCATACAGTACTCCTCACAGATTTAGAAATAAGGAACACTCAGATTCAGAATCCAATTGGTATGACTCATGCACCTACATTGGCATTTGAAATTGGTCACAGTGTCTGCCATTTTCCATGCAAGACTATGTACTGTACATCTATTTCATTACCACTACTACTACCCTCAACATGTTACATGTTTTGCTGAGAGTGGCCAGGCCTTTGCAGTTGAAGCCTGTTGACTTTAGGATTCTTGGAATCGCGCAGAAACAGGCGGCAACCTCGGATTCTGGTTGCAAAAAGAAGTCAGATTGTATAGAAGTCTATGCAAAAAGAAAGTTGTAAACATGAGTTTATGGTCTCAATCTCTAGTTTCAAGTCTTCTTCAATACAGCATGATGTTCATTTAGAGTCAAACAGACCATAAAGCAGAGAGTACTTACTGGTATTGACAGGTTGCTGCCACTACCAGAGCTGTGCCGGACGTCACTCCTCTGCATTCCAAAAAAGTAACTTCTGTTCATTGGTTGCAAAATAGCCAAGATGGCGACGGGAACTCAGCGAACTCGAGGCTTCATAATGGCACGATGTCACAATGACTACGTCCACTTCTTAAAAGTCTATGGTTAGAATATGTGTTTAACTCATTTTAAAATGTATCTTAAAAGAATAGTTTGACATTTTGGGAAAATGATTCACTTATTCGCTTTCTTACTCAGAAGTAGACTGATGTCACTCTCATGTGAATTAATATGACGCTAGGAGTTGATTAGCTTAGCATAAAGACTGAAAACAGCTAGCCTAGCTGTGTTGCCTACCAGCAGCTCTGAAGCTCACTCATTAACATTATCATGTTTATTTAATCCATACAAAAGTGTAAAAAATGCTATTTGCCATTTTACGGGATATTATGTGCCAGACTAATTCCTGGCAAGGCGCTGTAACATTCTTGGATTTTTTTTCTCATCACAATGAAGGCAACCACTGGTGGCTCCAACTATAATGACAGTTGTATCGATCTTCTCGTCTTACTATGAATAAAGTTTCATTATTATTATCAAAAATATACCTGTGCTGCTGCTTCTGTTACCTTTTTTGATAAACCCAAGCTGAAACCTCCCGGTCTGAATAATGAAGCCAACGCAAAGTGCCATAAACTGCAGTTCCTGGTCACTTGAGGAAGGCTCCAATGCATGGGGGTCAATTTGCCTTCGACCCCATCTTAAAGTGCCCAAGTTTGCAGCAGACATAAACACTTTTACAGACTGGTACCAAAAATGATTTGGCTTCTGTAAGTTCCTGGTTCTTGACAACTGTAGGGTGGTGAATGTTTGAATAATTCTTATAAACTCATTAAAACTAATTTAAATTTTATGAAGGCTCATAATTAAGGGCGTGGCTCCTGAGCGACAGGTTGCCACCAAGATCTCTTTGCTACGGCGTTCCACATTCGGTTGTTCTAAAAAAAGAGTCAGCTGTTTATTTTTTAAGTTTTTTCTGCCTCGCCAAAATTAGCATCACAGATAACGTGGTTCACGGATTCACCTTGCCAACAAAGCTAGCTAGCGTTAGCTGCTAATGGTGCTTGGCCTTGCCAGACCCTGCCCCTCTGTGGTGCCACCCTCGTCCAAATATAGTTACTTCTGGTACCAACAGATTTAAGTTAGTGACGACTGAAATGCCAAACTCGAGGCTTCAAAACTGTAGTACACAAACAAATGACTAAGTCCACTTTTACATAGTCTATGGTTAAACCAATGAATATGCCAGCAGATTGGCCAGTCTCTACTCAATTTAGTTTTGCTTCCAGTGTAGCTTGAGGATTATCTCTGATCCATTTTGAGTGTTTACAACTGAAATATATGAATCTAACCGTAAATGAGACACACCTTTAACACAAAAAGTTGTCACGCTTGGGAGGAAAAAATAAAAGTCAGAACATCTCAATGTCTCTCGAAGCAGTGAGACTGGACTTGATAACCAAGCTGAGTATGACTTCATATCAGTGTCTCTTTCATTGGGATTAGGCAGTATTACATTTACATGACTCACTATGCCCCTTGGCAATAGGCCTTACCGTAGGTAGAAGGGCTTTCAGACTACTAAATAATTCACTATTCAGAAATCAAAGGACAGATTTCATACCACATGCTCCAGTTTCATATTTTGTTTTGTTAAAAACCTGATATTGGTGATATTGGGCCTCCAAGGAGCTGCCTCCCACCCCCCACTGTCTGCCCCCGTATCCCTCTCTTTGCTGTCTGTCTTTCTCCTGTCCTGCCTTTACTCTTTTCCTGCAGACCCATTGGCCACGGTAACGTGATGCCTAAAGTAGTACGACATGTATCCCCCCCCCGAAACTTCTCATATGCCATTACTTCTCTGACCTTTGGACCCTTCCTCCGAATCCATAAGCGCTTCCTCAAACGCTGTCAAATGTTCACTTTCTCTTAATGATGCTGCAATTAAGAGCCTTGTGTCCAACCTCAGAGTAATTTGTCAGCGTACGCAGAAATGTCAATTTTCGTCGATAAGCTATCAAACACCATGGGCTGCATCTTACATTGAGCGATATGATCAGGGCTGCATCTAGCCACCATTTAAATGGCGATGAATATGTTGATTGATTTACTCATAATATGAGCTCAAAGGAATGTGTTTAAAGTGAATCGCTTTAAAGAGAAACAATGAAACAGAAAGCAGTAAATCCTCACATTAACCAGCAGATGATTAGTATTTCTACTTGATAAATGAGTTAATCAAACTGTTATCAAGTAGTTCTCAGCTGACTGGCTTGCTGACGATCATTTCACCAATTAGTTTGAAATTACTTTTGAGAAACTTGTTTTATCACAAGAATTAAACTGAATCCAGGAAGTATTGCTAGATATTGAGTATGCAGACAACCAACGTAAAAACAACAACCAGGCCGACCCATCATCAGTGCTATAGACTCCATCTCTGAACCTGCCTCTCAATACATTGATCATTTCATTAAACCGTCTGTCTCTGCTTTGTCATCCTATGACACAAGACACCATGTAGTTACCAGGATTAATGAGATTAAAAACATTGCAAATTACAGATGTGTTGTCGAACGTTTTTGCATTCGTTCGGCAAGTTTGTTTGTTTTGTAATATGTTGTTACCCATATTTATTTTGTGTTCTCTTTTACTTTTAACTGAGCCTTTAGAAAAGTATACAGAACATGTAAATGCAGGGGACATAATATTGTTAATATATGCATCGGGTTGTTTCTATATCTTATCATAAATCTGTGCTACAAACGACCTGATCAAAAGTCAATTCATTTTCTACCAGTTTACAGAGTTAATAAGCTTGTGAGATGAGAAAAGAATGTTAATGATAATGATCATCATGCTGTGGGTGTTCATGGTTCTGAGAACAGTGGTGTTTCCTTTTTGTTTGCTGCTGCTGACTTCTCAGACAAGTTTTAATGATGTTGTAAACGGGACAAATTCGTGATTTTCTACTGCCCACAGCAGTGAGAAGAATATTTTAAAGCTTGTAGGTGTCAGGCTGTGCAGCCAGTGCATTGGGGGCCCTGCAGTTTTTGTGCATGCCCTTGCAAACACACACAACCTGAAACAGTAGCTGTGTTGGTGAATGGGCCTGTGGGATCGGACAGTTAAACGACCAATTAACTGAGCCGATCAATAAAACTCCCTCCTGACCAACCTAATTAACTGCTACTGTAACGGGAGAGCTGCATGTTTACTGTGCAGTTAAGTGGACAGCTGGGATGTGTTTGGAGAGAAGATACAAGGGTTGCATAGTTCTCAGTACACAGCAGATTTCTGGATATCTGGGCCTACATTTCACGAGCAACAAGCTTCTGCAAAGATATTGACCGGATTGAAACTTCTTGTCTGCTTTTAGCTGTGTCCTCGATCCACACACTAATTCTCTGCATCTTTGGGTCTGTTAAAAAGTCAATATGCATACTAAAAAAAATTTTTAGTGGCATGTACACTATTCTCCCACAATGCAATGCTGAAAGTAATTCCCACAGAGGCAAAACATTCAAGTTAATCGTAGTAAAATAGCTTTTTTAACACCGCAAAAAACAAAGAAATAGTTATTAAATCTGTCAGATACATTTTGATGTCTTTGCGAAAAAGAATTGACAACAGACTGGCATGCATCATGTTCTGCTCGTGTGAAATGGTTACATATGTAGATATCATTAGCCATGCTAGCTGTTTGGCTATATGGATGCCAATGGCACATTTGTCCGGACATACAAGTCTCCACAACATGGATTGTGATGAAATTCGGTACAAATATTGGTGTTGACCAGTAAATTAATCTCAATGACTTTGGTGATCCCCTTAAATTTCCCCTGGTGTCACCACCAGGTCAAAATATTTACTCATCCAATGAAATTTCTCAAAATATACAGGATAAATTCGCAAACAAAATGGTACAGCCATCCATGACGGGAGAGATGAATCCCAACAAATTTGGGATTTGGAGATCCTCTTCCAACATTACCACCATATCAATATCCAATATCACCATACTTACAGTATATAACGCTGATGACATCCCCGTCAGCTTCAGATGCACTTTCTGTTTAGAATGCAGAGCGGAATTGGGACACCGGTAATGCATCAAATACTACAAAACTGCCTGCACTACAATATATTATTAACACTACAAAATCAACAGTGAACCGCAAAGCTCCTATATCATGCATAAAAATAAGATCAAATATGGGCCAGTTGGGGCAAATTTCCTGCTATTGAAATGTTTGATGCCGCAAATAGATCCAATGGACTCGGCCCAGCCACCAAACAAATCGGTATACATAGATGTTTTTAAAGTGTGCCGTCACCAGTGGGCTAAGAATACAGACTATATGCCCTTTTCACAGCTGCCATTTTTACGTAAAAACAGGTATATCATAGTTGCATTCTATTTTGTGTGTCACAGCCATTCCAATGAGCCAGCATGCACAATACCAGGGCCCTGGCCAACCTGAATGGAACAGGGCCATATTTATTGTTATTAATTACACCTGTGTTTAGCTGGCAATGGCATTGGCCTTTTGGGACAGTCTGTCATGTTCAACGCTGAAAGCTCTTAATAACAGTACATCAGGGAGATGCTTTCTTTTAAAAAAGGTTACTTTTATCAGACCATTTCCCCAATGAAACAGTAACAAAAGAGAGAGGAGTCACAGGACAGAGCGGACATCGAAGTTCCCCTTGTGTCCCATCAGCCATCGCTTCCATCATGATTTCCCTACATCTCTCACTCCATCTTTTCCATTGCTGGATATATATATATGAAGGTCAGCACTGGAGCTGATTGGTCTCCTTAGAATTGATTGAACCAATCAGGGAACAGATTGGCAGGGTCGGTCGGTCAGCGGCGGTATCAGATGATGGGTTTTTCTGCTGTCTGACAGTCTGTCTTTTGGGTTTTTCTCTCTCTATTGTGTCTCTGCTTTTCCCACTCTGTCATTTATTTTGTCTCTATTTGCCAATGTCACTGTGAAATTTGCTCAGCTCTAGCCTGTCTTTCTCACTTTCTCTTTCCCCGTCCTACACCTTCCACACTCCTGATGACCTGTGTCAAAGGCTTTAGCCTTTCATCAACAGACACACAGCATCTAATCTTCAGCATCCTCTCTCTATTGGTTTTGTGATTATAGGGTTCACGACTGCAGCCCTTCCACCACTGCATTTTCTGTCCTCTGCAGAAACAATGCTGGATCACTGTGGTCATTCAGGGATTTATTGGGGATATATACGGAATTGTTGCTGTCTCAATTGTTGTCTGACTGGCAGCAGAGTCTAGGTGGTGATGTGATGTTGGCCGCTGATCCGCCTTTCTCTTTCTTCAGCACTTTGTTCCAGAACAAGACTCCTAGCTAGATTGCTATGAAATTTGATAGGTCCTAAGAAGAATCCTAATGGTTTTGGTGAGCCGCTGATCTTCCTTACTTACATAGTGCCACCAAAATGTAAACCGACACTCATTATAACCTCTTAAGCCCCTAGCCCTATTTTTAGCCCTCTGCTCGAAAATGATACCCATACTAAGGAGACCACAGTTCTGTAACTACAAGGTCTATTTTAATAATTGTTGATGCTATAATCAGATCACAACACTGGTGAGATTGTTTAGTGGGTAATATTGTGTATATGTTGCTGGTTAATATAGTGCATGACGATTTTACACAGCTCAAATTGGAAATATTCAGGTTCGCCTGAAAAAAAGCACTTTTATTGATATTATGTTTTTGAAATAATGCAGCTGGCTGGCTTAAACTCTCCCAAATCATAGCACAACCGATCAGTAGTTGTAGAATAAAGGTTGGCTGGGTTAAAGTGACGAATAAGAGGCTTTAGTACAGAGAGGTCACGCGAGGTCGTCATTTTCGAACCAACTGTTGCAGCTCTTACATTATACTTTTATATACTATATAACTATATATTTCACTTTTTTATCACTCATATTATTCAATACATCCAAATACAGCTGTTAGGAATCATTTTGAGATTCCTAACATCATCAGAGCCTGTTTCTGGCTGTCATCTATAGGATTTTCTCAGTTTATGTGTGTGTATGGGGCTGTAGCTCAGCCTATCATCAGGTCGATTTCAGTCAATAAGCCCTCCTTCGACGCGTCAGAGTCTCAGGAAGGCGGGTGCCGAAGCGGGTGTTGATTGACAGAACTTTGAGCCAGTAAAGTTGCAAGAAGTGCCGCGTATCCCCGAGCGTAAAATTCCATTGGCCGAAGGTCTGACCGCTGGCCCGAGGTGGGTTGACCCCCCTTCTACCGGAAACATCTCGGCTGTAAACAGGATGCACTTGGCGACCATGACAGTTGCTCTGAAATGGATAATTTTCGATGTTTTTGTACTAATATTTCATAAAACCTGTCCAAAAACCAAGGATTTTTTCCGGTTAAGACCACTGACCTGGTGCCTTTGTCCAGTCACAGCTTTCTACTGCTTTCACTGAGAGAAAAACCGAAGGTATTTATGCGTTTTGTGTCGGATGCTATTGCTAAACGATGTGCGGATTAGCCGCCTAGCCGCTAGCTTCGTGGTGCAAAATCGATGTGCAGTTAAATATGATGGCGATTTATGGCCACAAATTCGTCCTTTTATGACACGTTTTCTAGATGCTTATATTAGTAGTCTATAGTTGTGTTTGGAGTGTTTAAAAAGTGACTTATATGATAGTGTTGCCCATACGTTGCTGTTTAATCCGGTAAAAAAAAATTACAATTCCACAATATTTAGCAAACAATAAATCCATTTTCCGGACAACATTTTCAGGGTGCCTGAACCCCACGAGGACGCCGGCGTCCTCGCGGGGTGGAGGTTAAATCCTTTACTCGTTAAACAATGAATCCCTTATCAGAGGTAGTAGTGTATTGTGGGGTGTAAAAAATCTCTGTAGTGGCCTCCATTGTCCTTTAGCTATGCAGATTGGAATTTTCAAGTTCTGTTTAAAAAGTTAACAAAATCTCATTCAAAATCGCATTGACATTTGTATTAACACAACTAATTAAATTTCAGCCATACTAGGTATCAGTACTCAACACCTTTTTAATGTATCGAACAAAATAACCTACTAGTGCAGAGTACTATTGAATCCAGTGGTGGGCCGTCAGGGCCAGCATGGCCTTCTCTGCTGGCCTAGACAGAATCACAAAGTTACAGCTATTTTATAATTTAATTATTTTTCAAAAATACACTACATGTATTCTAAATATTTTTTCCCAATAGCTTATTATCTCAACGAAATATAAATGAAAAAATTGTCCATTAAGTAGAACGATCAACATAAAAGTAGCACCACAACGAAAAAATAAATCCTATTTGCAAAGAATATATACAGTTACATATCATATATACATACATAAAATATAAGTGTTCTAAATTGTGGAAATGAGGGTAGTGCAAAATGTAATGATATGGTAATATGCAAGACCAGCATAACAGAAAGACTGTTATGGGTGTGGGTATTGTCTTTTAATATCCTCTAGGCTCTGCGCAGGCACCCCACCTCACCAATATCACTGATGCTCAGTTGATGGGTACCAATTATGTTCGGAGTGGTTTTAATCACCTACTGGGGAACCCTCCTGTCCTGTGCCATGCACATTGTATGTCAGTTTGTAGTGTTTCCAGTCAAGATTATTTTTATTGCTCCCCTGTAAAAGTTGACAGGACATTTTCACCTCTTTTTTCCTAAAATCAATGATCATCTCCTTGGCTTTGCTAAAGTTGAGCAGTAGGCTGTTCTCTGAGCAGCACTCTGCAAGATTGTTGATTTCCTTTCGATACAAATTCCTACCATTGTTTGTCATCTGGCCCATGACGCCATTGTGGTGTCATTCCAAAACTTCACAATAGAGTTCCCTCCATGTTGGGGCAGTCATGAGTGTACAACACCAATACACCATTTTATTACTAAATTTAAAATTTAATTTGAAATATGCCTGTTAAGACCATCAAACAGCATGTCTCGCTGAAGCTTTGTGCCAGGAACAACAGCCGTTTCATCACAACATAGGGATTATGTGCTGCATCTACTTGATATTGGATTTATAATTACAGGGTTTAGGAGTGGTTGGGGATATGCCATTTTAGTTCTGGAGCTCATGAGCAATTACTTTTAAATATGGACATGGGACTTAAAATCAGGTTTCACAGCACAACACCTGTGGCACAATGTTTAACCCAATCTAATGACAGAAGAGTACACACAAGACTGCCTTTATTACAGTCTGGGTGCCCCGAAAGTATTAGAAGCCAGAAACAAAAACAAAGTTTCTTATGAAGATCAGTTCATTGTAAATAGAACATACAGAAAGTCAAGGATGTTTAACCATGATGTTACTAAAAGAAACACACAAAGCAAAATTTGTAGTAAATAATGTTGGGATGTGAAAAAAAAGGCATATAGTCCACACATTCAAATTACATGTTGAAAATGTTACTTTTTTTATAGAAAAGAAGGCTCTGCACTAAATATATATGTATCATAATGTCACGGGCATGATGGAGGACTCAAGCGCAGACAGTCAGATGCAGTGAGAAAAAGGGTTTTAATGAATCACGAACACAACAGGGAATCCAAGGACGAGACAAGAGACGAGGGGGGAAATCCGGCAGGACGAGGCAGGGCAGGCAGACTGGGGAACAGGACGAGCAAAAACGGGCAGGTAGACATGGCAATGATCTGGCAGTGAGTGACTGAGAGACAGGGGTTTATAAAGTGACTTGAACAGGTGAGGAGAGTTGTGCTGATGAGGGAGTGCTTGATTACTGATCAGGGACAGGTGAAGAGAGTTGGACTGGTGCTGAGGGAGTGGCTGACAGGTAGAGTGAGGAGCTACAGAAAAAAACACACAGAACACACAAGGCAAAGCCTGATCGTGACACATAATATACAGAATGCTAAAAGGAGTACCCAAACTGAATCTCAGATTTGTTTGTCACATCACTCAACTAAAATAATGGAAATGACGTAGCTATATTTCGTGCTTCTAACAAGTACAAACAAGCAAAAAAAAAAGCATTGAAATGCAGGTTTTTCTTTCTGGTGTTCCATGTTGTGGAATCCGTCTTTGAACAAATGAAATTGCCATGCAAACCTCTAATGTATCCAACAACTCAATTCTTATTTTTTACTTTAAATATTTAAGGTTTCTGTGAGGAACCTTTAATTGGTAATGAAACTGTCCTTTTAATGCTGACGCCACTGTATCAGAAATCAGACAAAAATGAGAGGTTCTCTCGAGGGACTCTGGTGCTCGCAAACACTGCAGCTTTTCTCCACAGGAACTGCGGAAATTAACATAAAATTAATTAAAGTTTCTCGTAGCAACTGTAATAAAATGAACAAGATAAACAACTGTGAATACAAGATAAGGGCATTTGCTGAATGTGCTACTTTCTTCAGGGAGATACATTGTCTTGCCGTTGTAATGCACTTGCTCACGTGCGTGCCGCACTCACAAACACTCACACACACTAACCACTAAAGCTCATTGTTCTTCATACAGCTTGCTATACTCTCACTCATGTACATACACATAATTCATAGACTGGAATATTTATTATATTTAATATATACATATACATACATATACATATATATATATATACACAAATACATATACATATATATATATACACATATACATATATATATATATACACATATACATATATATATATATACACATATACATATACATATATATATATACACATATATATATATACATATATATATACATATACACATATACATATATATATATATACATATATATATATATATATACACA
>NW_022280071.1:1271258-1272776 GCF_004355925.1 Anarrhichthys ocellatus
GTGGGGAAAAAAAGTATTTAGTCAGCCACCAATTGTGCAAGTTCTCCCACTTAAAAAGATGAGAGATGCCTGTAATTTTCATCATAGGTACACTTCAACTATGAGAGACAGAATGGGGGGAAAGAATCCAGGAAATCACATTGTAGGATTTTTAATGAATTAATTGATAAATTCCTCGGTAAAATAAGTATTTGGTCACCTACAAACAAGCAAGATTTCTGGCTCTCACAGACCTGTAACTTCTTCTTTAAGAGGCTCCTCTGTCCTCCACTCGTTACCTGTATTAATGGCAACTGTTTGAACTCGTTATCAGTTTAAAAGACACCTGTCCACAACCTTAAACAGTCACACTCCAAACTCCACTATGGCCAAGACCAAAGAGCTACACCAGAAACAAAATTGTAGACCTGCACCAGGCTGGGAAGACTGAATCTGCAATAGGTAAGCAGCTTGGTGTGAAGAAATCAACTGTGGGAGCAATTATTAGAAAATGGAAGACATACAAGACCACTGATAGTCTCCCTCGATGTGGGGCTCCACGCAAGATCTCACCCCGTGGGGTCAAAATGATCACAAGAACGGTGAACAAAAATCCCAGAACCACACGGGGGGACCTAGTGAATGACCTGCAGAGAGCTGGGACCAAAGTAACAAAGGCTACCATCAGTAACACACTACGCCGCCAGGGACTCAAATCCTGCAGTGCCAGACGTGTCCCCCTGCTTAAGCCAGTACATGTCCAGGCCCGTCTGAAGTTTGCTAGAGAGCATTTGGATGATCCAGAAGAGGATTGGGAGAATGTCATATGGTCAGATGAATCCAAAATAGAACTTTTTGGTAAAAACTCAACTCGTCGTGTTTGGAGGAGAAAGAATGCCGAGTTGCATCCAAAGAACACCATACCTACTGTGAAGCATGGGGGTGGAAACATCATGCTTTGGGGCTGTTTTTCTGCAAGGGGACCAGGACGACTGATCCGTGTAAAGGAAAGAATGAATGGGGCCATGTATCGTGAGATTTTGAGTGGAAACCTCCTATCAGCAAGGGCATTGAAGATGAAACGTGGCTGGGTCTTTCAGCATGACAATGATCCCAAACACACCGCCCGGGCAACGAAGGAGTGGCTTCGTAAGAAGCATTTCAAGGTCCTGGAGTGGCCTAGCCAGTCTCCAGATCTCAACCCCATAGAAAATCTGTGGAGGGAGTTGAAAGTCCGTGTTGCCCAGCGACAGCCCCAAAACATCACTGCTCTAGAGGAGATCTGCATGGAGGAATGGGCCAAAATACCAGCAACAGTGTGTGAAAAGCTTGTGAAGACTTACAGAAAACGTTTGACCTCTGTCATTGCCAACAAAAGGTATATAACAAAGTATTGAGGTGAACTTTTGTGATTGACCAAATACTTATTTTCCACCATAATTTGCAAATAAATTCTTTAAAAATCAGACAATGTGATTTTCTGGATTTTTTTTTTTCTCATTCTGTCTCTCATAGTTGAGGTATACCTATGATGAAAAT
>NW_022280071.1:1312776-1340284 GCF_004355925.1 Anarrhichthys ocellatus
ACATACATACACACATACATACATACATACATACATACACACACACATATATACATACACACATACACACATATACATACATACACATACATACATACATACACACATATACATACATATATACACATACATACATACACACACACACGTGTATATATATTCATTCAAGAAGCCTAGTAGTAGTAACAACTGTCAAATCAAATAAAGAAAGTACACATCAATTATATTTTAACAATTAGTATTCTCACTTTTCGAATTTAACTGGATGGATTATAAATAATACATGAATAAATGTTCTTCTCATTTAAAGTAAAATAAGAGCTGGATTACAGAATAAGTGACATAACGGAAAGCTTTTGAAAAATGTGGATCTTTAAAATAAAGTGATTCATTTTAGAAAAAATAATTTCACTGAGTTGTCCTGCAGCTTTAAATTCAGTTCATTCAGGTGTGAAGAGATGTCAATAAAAATAGCCACAATATTATATTTTTGTCATCTAAAAAGAGAAATCAGTGAGCATGAACTTTATCTGTGGTTAACACTTGTTTCAGCTCTATTCTCTCTGTTAACATCATTGTTGAACAGTGAATTCATGTGTTATGATTCTGATCATTTTGGGCTCTTATTTTCTGTCTTCATTTCAGATGTGAGTGGGTATGTTTGTTCAAAAGAGTTGTGCTTTGTCTCGTAGTGTTACTTCATTTGCCGCTTTTATCAATAGTTACGGTTTCTGAACATATGAGACATGCTGGTTTTAACTTCCTGTGGTAAGAATTAACATAGAATATTCTGTTCTATCTGAACACGTTTCTCTTTTTGGAGAACGTCATGTGAGATAACGTCTCTGATCAGCGCAATTGTCCTGCTCTTCTATCTATTTCCTTGTCTCAGCCCCGTGTGTCAAGGTGTGTGTAAACCTCACTAGAGTCAGGAAACTTGTCAGAATACCCATATTTGATTGGCTGAGCTGCATCACGTGATGTGATTTACAACGCATTGGTCAGTGTGCTTCCTGCACCGCTGAACAAGTGCCGTAGCGGCTGAATAAGATGCACCGGTTAAAGTAGAAACTCACTGCCGTAAATAATTCCAAATTATCTATCGGTTTTGGGTCCGGATGCAACTGCGTCTGGGTCCAGATCCGGATCGCGGTCTGCCAGTTGGGGACCCCTGTTGTAAACCCTTGGGGGTTATTGCTCTTAGCTTGGTAGCCGCTGGCTAATCCGGGGGAACATTCAAAGAGCGGAGCCATCGTCGCCAAGTTGAACTGGATTTCGATTTGTTGCAATAAATGGTAAAAATCTATGATGAGAGTGTTCCTGACTGACCTACTGTAAGTGGCTGAAAAAGGCTTTAGAGAATAAGCAATTGTGAAAATCATTTAGTGCCTTGACCCAGGATGGATGGCTGAATGTAAGGAGCTGCGTGTGCAACAAATAAATGTGCATGTAGATTGTGTGATGTGCAGTGAAACCCTCAGAGACTGTAGTGAGTCGAGTGACTCTGCTAGTCCTCAGGCTAATCTAATGGTCAAGCCTGAGTTGAGAGGATTTTCCATCAATACAGGAAATGATCATTGGAAAAGAATATACACCTCTGAAAAATCAGTGGCTGAATACGCTACGAATGCAGAAGCTAACAGTTTTCACCAAAAGGAAAAAAGCCATTTCTGCTGGAGATTGAAGAGTAGAGACTGTGGATTAGAAGCTTGCAAAAATGTAACAATAAGCAGTCAGTTAAATTTATTTTATTCAGATATAAGAGTCTCTCTTCAGCAAATGGTCTTTTACATCAATGAAAAACAGACAGACAGCATATAAAGTCAGGGTTATGTGGAACCATTAGTGCCCATCAGATACTACTGCCTTGTAAAGCTCCTTCTGATATGTTCACCATAATTGAATTCAATGGTTTAATCAAACATGCTATTCATGCAATATGTTTGATATTGCATGACTAGCATGCAATATGCCTTCCGACCACTCAAAGCGCTTTAACACACAATGACCACGTGAGTGTTGAAAGCAGTTTTACACTTGTCCCCCTCTCTAATACCCACACAGTGCATTCCTAAGGTTGATCTTTTTTAGAGGGTGGAGTTGGTATGCAAATGCAGAATTTGGAAGATGGGGCTCCAGGCAGATGTCCGCTCCTCTTTTTCAGAGAATTCACATATACCATCTGGTCATGTGGCCGTCTTCGTGCAGGTGTGCCTAAAGAGTGATTGCACCCGGGTCAGTTGGGTGAGAGAGCATTGATTTGTGTAGGTAAATACAATTCATCCATGAGTGTGTTAATCTAAGGATAGTTACTGGCTTATAATATGTGGCTAATGTCTCAACCAAAATCTTAGGCAACGACAAAGTGGGAGAGTATTTCAAAGATTAGATCAAGTTAAGATAGCATAGTTAAGTATCAAGTGAGCAGAGCCGGAAGCTCCCACACAAAGTTTTCTAAAACATATCTGGGTTCTATCTAAATATGACACTTGAAATGGGAATGGGGCCAAAGTGACTGAATTCAAACACTAACTTGCAATTTGAAAGGCAAAACAAAGATTCTTTCACATAGTTCCCCCGAACTCCTCACGTTTTTTGCGTCTTTACTGCCTCCTTCACCGCTGGTGTCCTCCAGTGGGTTTTTTTATTTGCTGCCACAAGACGACCTTGATCCTAAGTCCAGCCCCTGTCCAGGAGTTTGGTTCCAAGTTAGCACAACTATATCTAGCTGATACCGTTCCATCTCCTGCACCAGTTCTCTGGTTCTTTCCCTGCCAGAGGTGACTTTCTACATCCCTAGAGCCAATCTGTGATGTCAGAGGCTGGCACACCCATATCAATGTCTTTGCCTGCAGCCCAGCTCACACTGCACCCGACCCCAATGTCTATCCTTGCAAGTGATGGGCCCACAGGGTGGTGGCTCCATGTATTTTTTTTTTCGGGCTGTGCCCTGCCAAACCCAACGTATAAAAGCCTCAACTCCCTGACTCTAGAAATGGCCTGGGTTTCATTTTCAGGGCAAGCTGCTACAACTCCTTTCTGGCCAAATCATGTAGGGTCAGTGAATCACTCTTGTTCTGTCCCCTCCCCTGGGACCTATTTGCCTTGGGAGACCCTACCAGGAGCTATTGCCTCCAACAACACAGCTCCCAGGGTCACTGGGGCACACAAATCACTTTACCAAATTAAGGTGGCGATTCATTGGAGGAGGCAAACAACTTGTTAGTGGAAGGCAAACTGTTGCTGCATACAAAGTGTCGTATAATAATCCCTCATGACAGAGGAAAAAGCATAGCACTATGTACACAACTACAGTAAGTACAGTAGGTCAACGTTGAAGGAGGAAGTTGGATCTTGGATCATAAACTGTAATAATTATAATGTACCAAGTAAGTTTGTTTTACCAGAAGGTTTGTTTCCTGCCTGACTGGTCATTTATTCTTCTTCTTTCTTGACTGAAAAAATTAAATTTGATTAGAGTCATCATATACATATACACGTACATGAATTGTAACATCTGTATTGAACCCATCCCTAGCTTATTGGGAGCAGTGTGCTGCTGAGAAGCGCCCGGGGAGCAGTTAGGGGTTCAGTGTCTTGCTCAGGGACACTTCGGCACAGGTACTCATAGCAGCCAAGGATCTACCCATTGAGCGACGGCCGCCCCCGGATTACTGGAGGTATGTTAGCAATATTGTTGTGACCAAACTACAAAAGTAAACCCCACACTTTAATAAAACAGTTTTCCTTGAAGTGAATAATGTCGGGGGAAAAATTGTTTTTATGTGACTTCTATTACACCATAAATCTGTGCACGTGTTTTCTAGAGGACAGAGACTCCTTGCATTCTTCCAGGGTGAAGGATCTCTCTCTGCTGTTCAGCTGCATAGTAACCTATGACTCTTTTTAATCCGTTAACATTTAATCTGCACATTTGAGCTGTTTTTGCTCGTTAGATCTGTTTGATTTGTTTGTATGCTTTTTATAATCTTATCCTGTAATAAATACATAAGACAGAAAGCTTAAGAGACTTTTGATTTCTCTCAAGGAAATACCTTAATTTTCACCACAAATAATGAATTGTTTTTGGAAAATATGTATTTATTATTTAATTATTTATTTGCTTTCATGGTTTGTGTGGTGTGAGACCCTGTGCTTTGTTACAAAACCTACACAATAATATATTTTATATTTCACTGTGCTTTTATAGGGAGGGGAGGGGGGGGTTGAGATGGAATGTGATTTAGGTTTTAAATGTTTGTCACTGCAGGACAGAGAGGACTTTAATGTGGTAATCCTTTATTGATGTTATCATGCTATACATGGCCCTTGTCCATTTTTGATTTGGAGTAAAGAATATGAGGAGCACTATGCTCTGTTCTAGCCAATTATGCACCCTCAAAAGCTGCTGGAAACTAAGTTGAAATAAAAAACATTTTTTTAGCTCCAGCAGGTCTGGAAGTGCTGTATTATACTGTGGTAGGGTGACAGGTTTACAGGCACAGCACAGTTCATGAATAGTTTAGCAGACAGGAGCCCCAGATATTCGTGCCCTATCCAGTAGATTGAAGGCCCTACAATATCCCTCACTGTGATTAAATTCAACTTTACATACATGATTCAGCAGGGGGGAAGGTGAGAAAGGAGAGAAGGTGAACAAAAAAAACATGAAAACTGTCACAGGACATAATGAGGACTCATTATGAGGACTCACTTCAGGTGAAGTGAAAAAAGGTTCAATGCACAAACCAAAAACAATCAGGGAATCCAAAGACAAGACGGAACAGGCAGACTGGGAAACCGGGAACAGGACGAGCAACACGGACGGATGGGTAGGTAGGGAAAAAACAATGACCTGGCAGTGAGTGAGTGAGAGACAGGGGTTTAAGAAGTGACTAGAACAGGTGAGGAGAGTTGTGCTGATGAGGGAGTGCTTGATTACAGATAAGGGACAGGTGAAGGGAGTTGGACTGGTGCTGAGGGAGTGACTGAGTTGAAGAGTGAGGAGCTACAGAAAAACACACAACACATAAGGCAAAGCCTGATTGTGACAAAAACAGAGAAAGGAATCCCTTTGCTTTTTCCCTAATTTGGCAGCAAACACAACAAGGTGGAGAGAACATGCTGGGAGAGGAAATAGGAGGTGTGGGGAAAGAGGGATTCAAGCAAATGGGTTTCATGGTAGTGATAATACTAGCTGCGCTTTATGAAGAGAAAATATAGGAACCTATAATTCTCTGTATAATCTATGTGATTGTCAGTGTGATATCTTTTCAAATGATAAACAGCACTTTTAAGTAAATCCTTCAAATCGGAATACTAAAAATGACAAAAGCTGTACTAATCAATACTGCATAAAAAATGGATACAATCTCAAATGTTGCTTGTAGTGAACAACCTACAGAGAATTATCACCTACTCAGGTGTTACCCTGAGCTCTACAGAGCTTTTCAAGCTCATACACTATAGATCTACCAAAAAGTAATGCGTGTTTAACCCACATCCCTTGTGAAACCAGGTGTTAGTCAATGTTGACGTACAGTATTTGTCATATAACTTCCGTACTTAAGTAAAGGCCACTTCCGTAGTTATTTCATCCTAATTGTTGAGTTATTTGTTACATAACTTCTGTACTTAAGTTACATCACTTCTGTCGTCATTTCAACCCTAACCACAATGTTTTCCAAAACCGAATCAAGTTTTCTCGCCTTAACACAACAAGGGCTTGCTCGGGCACAATTATTGCCAATGTTGCTGGACATTCGTAGAGAACGCGTCAAAAAAATAAAATACTTTTTTGTAAGATTTGATTTTTATTTACAAGATTTGACCACTTTAATGAGATACTTTGATATTTTCTTGCATTTTTCAGCTCTTTATTATGGTCTTACAGCAACTACGGACACAGCTAAGGGACTAGCTGGTAAACATTGTGGATCATTTAGCAGCTAATGAGACGGGTTGTTCCGGCAGGAGTTGGTGGAGACCTACTTCAACTGACGTACATTTTAATTATCCAAGTACTTTTAACCTTTACTTAAGGAATATTTCTGTAAAGTAACACTACTGTTATAAGGCCAAAAAGGTTACTGAGCTTTCTAATTAGTAAGTCCTAAAATGTTGGAGCTGCCTTTTGGGGTGAAAGGCAAAACATTTTTGACACATGGTGTCAAAAAAGCAAATGGTTATGTGTCATTGTCTCGGTTATGGCAGTTCTACTTGCATCTTTCTCCAGTTGTTGGACTTAATTCCTTATATAGTCTAAAGCCATATTTACATACTGAACAATATTTTCATATTTAGTTTTAAGCCAGTTTTTCTCCCCACTAAAGTTGTTGCTGGTTCATTGAACAGCAGAAAGACGCAAGTAGAATTGCAATACATTTTAAAGTATGCCTTTTATTTTCTACCATTATAGTATTTTTGTTTGTAGCGTCTGTGCTCAGTGAACATCCAGTGTTATTGATTACTGGCTAACCTCAAAGAAATGAATGCCTTGTTATAATTGGCCTAATTATGTAAACTCCTACCTGCTTGATTGCACCTGTGTCAATTATCCAGCACTCCATTGATTGCAATTGTCTGGCAGCTGACACCAGTCATGGTATATCTGTGAGCTGTCCTGAAAAAAGACTGATAGTTAAAAGCGTCTGGCGCTAAACCCAGTTATTAAAAGCTTTGTCATTTTTGCAAAACAGTGTGTCACTGTATTTTTTCGGTGATGACATATTGATCACAAAGCTAAAGTACAAGTCTAACGAAGGGCGTAGGTTTGCATATGGTCCATAGGGACTAGTCACGACCAAAGTTTGGGAAAGACACAATTGTCCCCACCAATATTTTGTTAATTTTAATTGCCTGTTAAAAAAAATAATTTAGCACAATATATTTGCAAACTCATTCGTATTATTATCTATACTATGTTTGTCGCCCAGAAGAGTGAAAAATACATTTCCAAGTTTTCCAATGTGCCCTCGAGCCTGCGAGACAAGATGCTGTCATTTAACTGGCTGAAGTGGCAGAGTCAGAAACACTCCGTGAATCATGACAGAAAGAGAGCTGGCAGTAGTCTGACACGGTAAACTACTAAATACGACAGGAAATAATAAAGCTTCACATTAGTATTTCGTTTGGTCTCAGCATTGATATTGTTGACCCTTTTGTGCTTTGAAGATAGGAAAATGCCTCCAAAAAAGAAACGAGATATCCAAAGTTTTTTCACTACCCAGAGGGTAAGTAGCTATCAAGAAGCCCAGGTCGTTGTTAGCTAGCTAGTAGTAGGCTAACTACCCGCACAGTGCAAACCTGCTAGCCTTACATTGCCACCCATTCTACAATGGAAACATATTTTGAAAGTTGTTAGTGTAGAGTAGAGTATGGATCGCGGCAAATGTTTCTGTCCGAGCCCGGCGGAGTCCATGTCTCAACTGTTCATACTAATGACACATTTACGTACGTTTTTTATGAGTAGCCTGCCTTTATTAAACTCAGGCATCAACAGATAAATGCACTCGCTCAAACAAAGAAGCACTGTTAAACGCACATGCGCGCACAAGCATATTGAAATTCAATTATAAACATTGCAAGAACGGAAAGAAATAAGGAAAACTCAACTCCCAATGTTCCGATCAAAGTGTCCAGTCAGCACCACTAGGGAAGCTGTAGAAATTCTTAGGGCAATGCCAAGAGAGGTAAGGGGCCTCTTTGACGAAGTGGAGAAGCTGATCAGAATCAACTGATTGAGTGGCTGGCAGTGTCCCTACCAATGCTGAGACCAAACCTACGCCCTTGAGTCTAACCTCTCTTTTTTGGTCTCGAGATATGTCCTTGGATCTAAAAAGCACTTGTCTTTTCATACGTGCATTTGTGAAGTAGCACCCCTCAGCCAATCTACTGGTATTTCTACTGGTATTCTCTCTATAACTGTACTGTTACTTACTTGCGTAAGAAAATCTTTCCATCCCTGGTTATATGATTAAAACATTTTAACATCATGAAACAAAATGACAAGTGATGCTCAGGATAAAACATTATTATTGGAGATGTAAATCATGCATTCTTTTAAATTTTTTTTGCAGTATGGTATGACTTAGATTCAACAGCATTATTGGAAAATATTTTGTTCATACAGAACTGTGAAGACAGCAGTGAAAAGCTTCTAAATATGGCCTCTCTGGACTTCTGTCTGAGTATACTCATCAGAACCTTGCTGAATGTCCAAGAGACAGTTGTGGTTTCTCACTGTGGGAAATGATTCATGACCCTTGAACCAAACTTTTAAATTGTTGATAAATTGATGTAAAATGTCACCTATTCAAAGTTTCACAGGGGGAAAAGATAATCCAGAAACGCACGACTTTCGCTGACAGGAAGGTTTATGCAGGACCGATGGACAGTGCATCGTGGTGAGGACCGCAGAACATGCAGAATGAGAAAATTGGAAGTTGAGGTGTGAAAAGGAGACAGATGCACGGAGGGGGAGAGACCGACTGTGACCACAAGCTAGCAGCAGAGAGAGAGAGAGAGAGCAAGGAGGAGAACAGAGAGGAGATACCGGTAAGAAATGAGGAAAGAGTGAGAGAGCAGAGGAGAGAATAACTCCTGAGGCCGCTGGATGCCACAGCTTATTTCCAACTGTCTGTCGGCTGAGCCAATGGAACATGAAATTGAATTATCTTCTCTATAAGTTACAAAGTCAACGGAGCTGAGAAGGGGTTCGAGACGGGGGAGTATGAGAGGGAGAGGAGGGGATGGAAAGAGTGAAGAGGAGAAAAGAGGAAAAGAAAATTACAACTGCTGTCTTCTCTCCAACTTGGTTCTAAGTAATATATGCCATATGTAATGGTGATCTTCAGAGTCATGTGTCATGTGGACACAAAATCGGACCTAACAGACAGAGCTTGAAATTACATTATTACCAGGGAGGCAGATCAGATGGAGACGCTATGGGGCTACTGTGGAGCAGAAAAGCGAAAATCTGTAACATGGAAAACTGTCTAAGTGTTTGATCAGTGTATGTGCTACACTGCTACAAATCAGATAAAATCATCAGTGTGCAAACACAATAGTTTAAACATTAGTTTTCAGTCTGTTGGCTCTGGTGCATAATAAGGTTTGTTTTTGCCTTTTGTCTCCAGTTTTCCCTTCACCCTGCAGTTAAATTGTTGTATTGTGTCGATGCATTTATCGTCGTATTTGCCCTCAAACAAAACAAATGCAGTCATGCATTCCTTTAGTGCATAAACAAAAAAACTAAAATCAGAAGGAATGCTAAAAACAAAAGACAATATGGCCATCAACATTACTAATTCGACACCAGGGAACCACCGTCCATCTTGATCCAGGAGGCCAAGATGGAGCCAGGTCTCTGTAAAGATGTGGGCACAACCAACTGTTGCTGGGTTAGCCTGAAATCATTGAGATTTACCAGTTTACTTACCACAATTACAAATTTAGTTGGCATTTGTTAACATCTATCCATAAGCTAACCCATATCCACAACTCTTACGCATAAATGAATCATCATGAACTGGGGGTTAGACTAAAGTCCTCCGAGCTATAAGGGTACGTTCACACTGCAGGCAAACTTTTGTTGCTCGGATTAGATCTTCTGAGACAGACTGTCATTTGCAAATATTCAGATGGGATTTGTGTGTCCAGACATCGGCAACCGATCTGCATGGGTTGCTGCAGTAATAAAGTTGTTTTCGGTTCCCTAGATCTTTCAGAGAGGGTGGATCCCGTTGGGCTGCTGCTAGACAATGGTCATCACAGTGTCATAAAAACGTGTATGTATGTTAGGTGGTTAAACTGCGTACAGCTGTCAAGGGGATGCAAATGTTGGACACAATGCGTGACCTGAGTCTTGCAAGTCCATTCCCAAAGACTTCAGAGGCAAGTATGCTCTTTGTGTGCATGTGTGTGTGAAAGTGTGACTCCAATTAAGTTATGAAGTGTAAATACAAAAATAAGATATAATCCACAATTGGAAGGGAGCCCTCTTTAAAATGCATGCACTGCTTTAATCAATCTAAATTATAACTTCAATAATATATTTTATATACTTAGAATTAATAATGCATGCAGCCATGATCATGCTGATTTACAGGTAAAACATAATTTATTCTTCATTAAAGATGCCATGATTGTTTTCATAATGTTTGTATCACAGAGAAACATTTAGATATGGATAACATTTAAATTATAATATCCATTTTTGAAAAAACAAAGTGATTTGCACTTAAAACATTCTCATTTAAAGTGGTCATGGAATATTTTTGTAAAATTTGTATCACAGAATAATGTTTAAATATTGATAACATTAATGTTGAATTATCCATTTATGAAAGAAACAAAGACAGTCTTTGTGGTAAACAAAGAGGGAACAGGCAGTTCCACTGCAGTACGTATGTGGAAGTCCCCTCTTTGATAGGTAGACATCACGCAAAGATACAAGGCCCCTATTTAATATATTGGGGAGAGACAGGCTGTTCATAGCTTGGTATTGTAGTGGACGTTGTCAGAGTAAAGCTGATAACCTGATCACACATAGTGTTTACACTTTTTTGTCTCGTTAGGTGTTTCCTCTCTATGCGTTTGAATTGTAATTTAAGTTTTTGTAGCCACCATCCTCTTAACAGCAATGAGGTTTCCGTGAGCCATCCAAAGCATTCTCGGCCAATGTAGTTTGTATGTTGTCCTTTGCTTTCTGCTCGTCGGTGTTCTGACAGATGGTCTTGGCAGAGCTGTCACAGATGAAAGAGCTCCTCCTGCATTCGCTGCTGTTGTGGAGGACTGGAAGCCCGACTGGCCCTTGTCGGCAGATGTTTGTGATCTTCAGCACGGTGTCTGGTCCTCAGTCATCCACCTGGGACCTGTGATTAACACAGTTTGCTGTGGCACTGCCATTCTGTCCTCTCATGCCAATGAATCCACAGCCAAGACCCTGTCGTGACGGAGGTGGCCAGGCAGGTGTGAAGGATGAAATGTTATCAGATGGTAGAGGAGCTGAAGAAACTTGATCTGACCCAGGGGATGACTCATTGAAATGAAGACTGTGTCTGCCCTGTCTAAGGGCTGATGAAATAAATTACAATAACTAAACTAGATCCAGTTTCTCCAAGAGTAGGACGCTGCGCTTCAAATGGTTGAAAAAAAAGGGTTGGGAGACTGAGCTCTCTATTGTTTGTTTCGCAACCCTTATGGTTGAGTCTGCTTTGGTGCAGTAGCCTTAAGGGCCCTCCTGGATCTGATGCACCCATTTCAGAGGAAATTGAGTTTTCAAAACAGAAAATGGATTAAATGAAAAAACATAGGGGCAATCAACTATATGTAGCATACAGTGCGTGTGTGTGTGTGTGTGTGTGTGTGTTAATACACATAGGCAGAACTGAGAACACTTTAATATCTGCTTTTTTAAATGCAAGTAATATTGTTATTGCCATATTTAACAACGTTCTTGCGTGCATTGTGCGGCCAAAGTGAACAATCATTGTGCAGCTGGACGCACATGATCAAGCCTCATTTGCTCACTATTGAAACTCTGTGAACACTTGGCTGCTTTTCAAAATCTGACACTTACAACAATCATAACCACATCATGAGCAATGTTACTTTTTTTCGACATTGTGCAATATTTCATTTCAATTTCCTGTGCGATATAACTTTCTACCACTTTTTCAATATCAGTGTCAATATCTCTCTCAATATTAGTTTCTATTAGGCACTGGTGTTAGTATCAATTCCTATACACTTTATATTTTTACTCCTGTATTTATGTTGTATTTTACTTCATTTATTTACCTTACTCTTACTGCTATTGTGTTTATTATTTATTATTTCTTTCCACTTAATCATTGTTATATTGTTCACATATGTTTATATTCATATTCTAATGTTTTTTGCTATTCTTCTGTTGTAATCTTCATGAAACTCTGGCACAAGAATTTCCTTTGGGATTAATACAATTCAATCTCATCTTATCTCTTGTGGTTGGTTTTCAGTCCCTTTATTTACAAGCTTACGGCAATGTTCCTACAGTACATATATTACCGTTGGGTGCCATATATAGATTTGTTTCAAAAATCCATCCATCCATCCATTTTCCTCCGCTTATCCGGGGTCGGGTCGCGGTGGCAACAGGCCAAGCAGGCTGACCCAGACCTCCCTCTCACCGGCAACATGTTCCAGCTCATTCTGGGGATCCCGAGGCGTTCCCAGGCCAGCTGGGAGATGTAATCCCTCCAGCGTGTTCTGGGTCTTCCCCGGGGTCTCCTCCCAGTTGGACGTGCCTGGAAAACCTCCAGTGGGAGGCGTCCAGGAGGCATCCTAATTAGATGCTCGAACCACCTCAGCTGACTCCTTTCGACGCGAAGGAGTAGCGGCTCGACTCCAAGCTCCCTCCTGATGACCGAGCTCCTTACCCTATCTCTAAGGCTGAGCCCGGCCACCCTACGGAGGAAGCTCATTTCGGCCGCTTGTAGCCGCGACCTTGTCCTTTCGGTCACGACCCAGAGTTCGTGACCATAGGTGAGGGTAGGAACGTAGACCGAGTGGTAAATTGAGAGCTTTGCCTTCCGGCTCAGCTCCCTCTTCACCAAGACGGTCCGGTGCAGCGCCTGCTTTACTGCTGCAGCCGCACCGATCCGTCTGTCGATCTCCCGCTCCATCTTACTCGTGAACAAGACCCCGAGATACTTGAACTCCTTCGCTTGAGGTAGGCACTCCGTCCCCACCTGGAGGGAGCAATCCACCGGTTTCCGGCAGAGCACCATGGCCTCAGATTTGGAGGTGCTAACTCTCATCCCCGCCGCTTCACACTCGGCTGCAAACCGCCCCAGTGAATGCTGAAGGTCATGATCCGAGGAGGCTAACAGGTGGTGGTGGTTTAAAAAATACTTTAAAACATTTTAAATTGATTATTCTACCTGTAAACCCATGGGTTTTCAACATGAATAACATGGGGACTGTCAATCGACAAGGGATATAACAACCGTGGTGCTGATATATCCTAAGCCTTATTAATGACAAACAGTGTCAAAAGGAGTTCATTGTCAGGGATGTCGTCACTTTTTCATCATGGTTTGTGTGAAGCCATGCAATTAAATGGTAAATGGACCTACAGCCACCATGGTTCAACATACTATGGCAATAAACGGTTCTGATTCTGATTCATGGCGCCTTTTTAGTCTTCCGACGCTTTACATTACATGCGCTAGCGATTACAGAAGGCATCTGCTTTGATACACAAGAAGACTGACTGTGAAGCAACATTTTGGGAAATAACTACCATAAAACAAAGGTTTTATGGTAGTTTAACAACAATGCTTTCCTATTGTGAGAATGCACCCACAGTGCGGTGCAGACCAGTGATAGTCGTCATATATGTCTATCACTGTAAAGAGTCCGCTGTGCCTATTCAAGTATGTGTGCATGTGCAGTATGATGTCTGTAAGTTTTGCAAGTTTTACAAATGTTGCAATCTTCCCCTTTCATTTTTTTTCCAACTGAATACACACTATGTCTGAATGAGACCAGGCTTTCAACTAACTCCAACGTTAACCCATCCCCATCAGTATTAGATGGTCAATGCAACTGACATAGTAAAAACAGTGTGAAAACCAGCGAAGGGTGGTGCAAGCCAGGTTAGATAGGTCTAACAAACATAGGACCTATACCCAGGAGACCGCTCTTCGTGTCCCTGGTGAAATAGTCTTTCGTACTTTATTTAAACAACCAGTTATTTTACGTTTAAATATGTAAATATGCTCATTTTCACCCAAACCATGATCTTTTCGGAAGCCTTATGTAGAACTTTTGTTGCGTAAGTAAACCAAGTCCAGAGTCCAAAACTGACCCGAGATGAGTACATGGTTGTAAGCATGGGGCAACGGACCAAGTGGCGGTATTTGACAACTTAAGAGAATAATTTGTAAAAAACTATGGCTAGTTGTTCTGATAAATATCCGTTTTATGTGTTCTACACAAAAAAAATTTGTACGGTGTCAGCATTTTGTTTTAAAAGTTACTATTTTTATGCTTTGGAAATATTATCACTGATAAACAGGTGTGCCAGTGAAGATAATGGAAAGGTACAGACAGACAATCCCACAGAGACAACCCAATAGACACACAGCACAGCAGACATGAAGTCAGATAAAGACAGAGCAAGAGAAAAGGAGACAAAGACAGACGCTTTCAAATTAAAAGTCAATTCCCTGAAAAACAAGTCTGTCTTTTCTTTTTTTTTTTTTCTCCCCGGAGCCATTCTGTTTTCCTGATAAAGCTCAAGCTGGGCTGCTGTCATTAAAAACACTGGGTCCCAGCCTTGTAATTATATGGCTTAATGATTAGGCTGCAGCAATTTCATCTTGCTTATTTAGCTGATAAAGGAATTGGAATGAACACTTCACCCTCCCATATCTAAACCACAAACACATGCAGGCGTTTTACCGTTTGAATAAACACACGCACGCTGCCACGTCACATTCAGCCTCATGTAATGCACACACGCTTAATGCTCACACATGCTTTGATGTCACATTTACACGCATATAAAGAAACAGGTACTTGCGTGCACATGCCAACGTTCACGTTCCATGTGAACACAAGCAGGTTTTATTATAATGTTTTGCAATTGCCAAAATATAAAAAACTGGAACTCATTGCACAGTTATTTAAACCACTTCCTCCTGTCAGAAATTCCAGATAACATTTTTGCAAATAACAACATACGGTTATTGACATTAGATAGTGTTGTTTGTTAAAACCTGCCATTTAAATACCCCACTCAATAGCAATCACCAGCACCCAGAATGCACCTGTGAAAACAACTGTAACCAATTAGATCACACAGAGCCGATCAGAGCTTGAACACTACGCCTATAGAAAGGTTTTTAATAGAAATGCAGATGAGGAACAAAGATAAGAAAACAATAAGTAAACTATATAACATATTTCTATCTATGAATCTACATAATTCCCTACAGATAAAGCAGAGATGGGAGGCGTAAATTAACAAGATCATACCACAGAATACCTAGGAGGAAATGTGCACAGAGGCACACCTAGTTTCAAACACCTGGAGGGAATTTAAATGGAAAATAATCACCAGACTCTTCAGAACACCAGAAATAGTAACCAAGATGGGCCCAACACATCCCAACTTGTGTTGGTGGAACTATGGAACACGTGCTGCCAATCACACACATATATTCTGGCTATGTCCTAAGTTAAATGCATACTGGAGAGAAGTCTTTGACGCCCTCGAAGAGATATTCCAACAGGACATCCAACAAGACCCCACAGTAGCACTATTGGGAGCGATACCTGAAGGCCTGGATGAGAGGGCCAAAAAATACCTTCTGAACATACTAATCACAGCAGCATTGAAGGGTATAACCATCAGATGGTTAAAACCGGATCCCCCTACATACAATATATGGATCCAAAAAGTACGGGACATCTATCAAATGGAGCAAATCACATATTCATTACGGCTCCAAAAGCCTATCTTTACTAAACGATGGGGTCCTGTCGCAGCATTATTAATACAATAAGGGTTATTACTATATGTTGCTCGATCTGGCTGAACTGTTACCTGTTAACTCTCTCTATACACACACATTATACACCATCCTCTCTGAAAAGCATATATAGCACCTACGATACTACATTCAGGAGTGGACAATTATTATTTCTTCATCCGTTGTTGTGGTGTATTGATCACATTACGTTACATGGTTGAAATGAGTACAAATGTTTTTTGGACCTCAGTGAACACGGTCCTTTCATAGTAACTGTAGCGCGCATGCGCAGTACTGAGTTAAGAGTTATCCATGGCCGAATAAAGTAACTAACGCTACATGGCGTCCGCCTCGTGAATACACAACAGTAATTAAGAAGTCCTAAAAACGCCTGGAGCTCTTTGACGTTAGTAGGAGCCGGAGCCTCCTGAATAGCTCTCACTTTGTCCTTTGAAGGGTGTGTGCCCTGTTCATCCAGCACATGGCCCAGGTACTCTATTCGAGTTTTGCCAAACTCGCACTTGGACATTTCACTCGTAGTCCATTTTCTTGTTGGACCTTCTGAAGGTTGTGGAGATGTTCCTTCTCTGTGCGTCCCATAATGAGCAGGTCATCAAGAAAAACAACCACTGGTAAGCCTTTCATTAGATTTTCCATAATCCGCTGGAAGATGGACGGTGCAGAGCTAATTCCGAAAGGAAGTCTGTTATACACAAACAACCCTCTGTGGGTGTTGATGGTAGTGTATTTCTTGGAGTCATCATCCAGTAACACCTGCTGGTAGGCTGTAGCTAAGTCTATCTTGGAGAATATCTTACCTCCACTAAGGGTTGCTAACAGCTCCTCTAAACGTGGCAAGGGGTAGGTTTCTGTTTCAACTGCCTGATTAGCTGACACTTTATAATCCCCACACAGGCAAAGTGACTTGTCTTTTTTCACCACTGGCACTATGGGTGCTATTTATCCAGAACCTCACTAAGCAATGTACACTTAGCTTCATACAGATGTTTTATCTGCTCCCAGTTTAGCCTCAGTTTTCTTAGCCAATTTCTGCCACACAGTGTTGATCCATTACCCTTAACAACTAAAAGTGGAAAATTCACTGTTTGACCCTCATAGACCACCTTGGCTGTGATCTGCCCCAGTACAGGAATGTGACCTCCATTATAAGCTTTAAGCTTAACTTTACTTCTCTGCAGTGGTAAGTGTGAGAATTTCTCCCTGTATGTACCCCGTGAAATGATACTCCTTGCAGCCCCAGTATCTATTTCCATCTCTAACTTCATCTCAGCTACCGTGAATATTTCTTTATACAGGTCAGCATCTTCACTTGTGACAGTCAAAATTGTGAACACACCCAATTCAGTGTCTTCTTCAGCTTCCACATATTTTGTGTTTCTTTCCTCTGCCCTGTGAATGCCTTTCACTCTCTGCCTGTGCCTTAGACCGACATGCCTTTTTAATATGCCCAGTCTTGCCACAGTTATGGCATTTAGTCTCTTTAAAACGGCACTCATCTGGCTCGTGATTTTTTCCATTGCACCTGTAACAGTTCCTTGTCCGCTGTGGCCTCACCTTGTGAATGCTTGCCACCCCGACACTTTCACTTTCCATCCCTCTCAACTGACGTGTGTCTCTGTCGGCAGTCTCCATGTTGAGCGCAATCTCAAAAGCCTTTGCAAAAGTAAGATCATTTTCCGAAAGTAGTCTCCTCTGGCAGCCCTCGTTTCTTATTCCACTGACAAACCGATCTCGCAGTGATGCGTCCAAGTTGGCGCCAAACTCACAGTTAGATGTGCATTGTTTCAACTCTGCTACATACTGAGCCACCGGCTGGTTAGCTTTTTGGTTACACCGTTTAAAGCGAAACCTTTCAGCTACTAATAAGGGCTTGGGCTCATAATGTTCCTTTTAGAACGGCCACTATTTCGTCAAATGTCTTATCTTTTGGCTTCCTGGGCTGCACCAGATTTCTCAAAAGCCCATAAGTAGCCGCACCCATTACACTGAGAAGCGTAGCTACTTGCTTATCTTCGGCTACGTCGTTAGCTTCGAAGAATTGTTCCATCCGTTCAATGTACGCTGACCATTGTTCATTTTCTGGCTTGAACTCGTCAATTCTCCCAAACAGGGCCATCGTACTCACTAGTACTGACATCGAGTGTCTCTCCTTCCCTGCGAGAACTTAGTTTTATCCTCGTCGCCAATTACTGTTGTGTATTCACGAGGTGGACGCCATGTAGCGTTAGTTACTTTATTCGGCCATGGATAACTCTTAACTCAGTACTGCGCATGCGCGCTACAGTTACTGTGAAAGGACCGTGTTCACTGAGGTCCAAAAAGCATTTGTAGTCATTTCAACCATGTAACGTAATGTGATCAATACACCACACTTGTTTTTATTAATTTTATTTTATTTTATTATTTATGCATGTAATCAATTATCTATTCTTATTCTTATCTCCCCTCTTTTTCTCTTGGAGTGAGCACCATTTGATGTTGTTTGTTCCTTCTGTGCGTTGTACACTATACCTGAATATCATGTGTACCAAGACTACATACAGCTGAAAAATGGACAAAGAAAGTAACTGTCTGAAAATGCATGTTGTTATGTTGTTGAAACCTAAATAAAAAGTCAGTTAAAAAAAAAGAAAAGTACTCTCACCTTCTACAGATAGAGATTGTTCAATTCTACAGAAAATATACAACAAAGCAGTGCAATATATGGACGGCACATATAGTGTATGCTCTCTATTGAACACTGTAAACAGAAGAAAACCAAGAATAATGATAATTGTGATTTCACTAACAAGGATCACGCCAATAACAGTATGAGTTTAGAGGTTTATTGCGTAATGAGATGATTGTAAGATTTAGGAAGCGGAAGGGATGTAGGGTAGGGGGATGTAGGGTAGGGGTAGAGGGATGAAGGGATGTAGGGTAGGGATCGAGGTAGAGGGATGAAAGGATGTGGTGGGGGGACCGTTGGTGTCCGACGGCTGTGGGAACGGGGACTGTTGGGTGGGGGCCGTCTCTTAGGAATCTCTGGCGGTGCAGAGTCCCCAAAGATAGCCTCATGAGGACAGATGCCGGTGGGCGTTAATGATATCGTTCAGATTGGAGCGGATGTAGGAGAGGTACGCGGTGGAAGACCAGCGACCAAGAATCTTAATGATGTGGTCTGGAATTCTTTGACTCGAGGTGGCTGAGGCGGCGCCGGAGCGGAATGAATGACCTGAGTAAAACTCGGGGGGTATTCCTGATCTGGCTAATATATAGCGTAAGTGGTGGTGGAACCAGGACCGTGTGGCCCCGTTGCCCGTTTCGGTGATGAAAAGGGGATCTAGCGGAGAAGTTTGGCCGGCTGATCTTGAGATTAAGTAATCGGGATGGGTTCATACGGACTCAGGTATGTGTCTAGACAGAAGAGGTAGAAAGGCTGAGGTGGACCGTACTGGATGGTCTTGCTGCATTTGAGGTGATAAATGACGGTGTCAGGAGGATGAATTGAGATGTCGGACATGGTGGCATGTCGTGATGGATTGTGGTCGGAGTTTGAGGCGGTGAACTCGGAGCAGCGAAGGAAGCCGAAAAAAGCCAGCAAGAACATGGACTCGAGTACTTTGTCCATGAAGGGAGAGAGGTAGCCAGAGCAGAGAGTATGAATGCAGCGGGTGAGAAGGTCCGAGGTGAGGGGCAGACGTTTAGGCATAGGCCGTGGTTGGCTTTACGAAGACCTTTGAGTAACATCGCTATATGCGAGTGGGTGGAGGCTGGGCACGGCGTTCCTGAGGACAGTTTTGTGAAAAAGCTAATTTCGCTTATGTATACCCGTATCGTGAAGGATTTTATCTTAAGGAGGGAATGGGCAAAAGTAATGAAGTTTGGGGGGGTAAGGATACTGAGTGATGGGAAGGGAAGGTTAAAAGAGGCGTGGAAGGCTTTGAAGCGTTTCCATCCGGTGACATATGAGTGTTTGAGGGGCGACGCTGTTGAGGATAGCATCTTGAGAGGGGGAGATTAGGTGTTTCAGTTGCGGGGTCAGTTGAAGATGGTGACTGAAAACGGTGGGGACGGAGTCAGCACAGGGTCTGAGGTTGGCGCTAATCGTCTGAATTTCTGGAATGAGAAATGGGAAAGTGAATCAACGATGGAGTTGTAGTGACCTGGGATGTGGGAGGCTCGGATGATGAACTGGTGCTGGGCTGAAACCATGGTTAGTCTCCGCATGAACATCATTATTTCTGGACAATGTGACCGCCCTTTATTGATGATGTCTACGACGGCGCTGTTGTCCGAGTAGACGGCAATGGTCTTCTTTGACCATTCATGCCCCCAAAGAATGGCTGCTACCACTATTGGATACATTTCGGAGATTGCGGAGGAAGGAGTAAGGGATGAAAATTCAGGCGGCCATGCGGCTGAGAACCACTTGTCGCCATAGAGGCCGCCAAAACCGATGGAGGGTGCTGCGTCTGTGTACAGTTGGATGTCTTCCGGCTTGGTGACGTGTTCTTCGTAGAAGAAGGAAATGCTGTTCCAAGAGGGGAGGAACTGGTGCCATAGCTTTAGCTCTGTCTTGCATGCTTTGTCGAGTGTGACATGGTCGTGGAGCTTTGTGACAGAGGAGGCGAGACAAGAAGGATCGGCCTTGAGGGATGATGCGGATGGCGTAGTTGAGGTGGCCTAAAAGCGAGAGGAGTTGGTGTTTGGTGCATTTGGGGGCCAGGAGGAAATTAGAGATTAGTAATGAAATCCGGTTGACTTTCTCGGTAGGTAGGGATGCTTGGAGTGAGACGGAGTCGAGGGTGATGCCGAGGAATTCCAGGGATGTACTGGGACCTGTTGTTTTCTCTGTGGAGAGGGGAACAACGAGTTCCTGGAACACGGCGGTAAGCGTGTGAAGGCCGAGTGCTGGGGGAGAGGAAGGTGGCGTGACAGTGAGGAAGTCGTCTAGGAGGTGGATGACGTACGGGAGTTTATGGACGTTCATCAGGATCCAGCAGAGTGCTTCGGAAAGGCAATCGAAACTTTTTGGGCTGCTCTTGCACCCGAAGGTCAGGCGCACCGAGAAGTAATTCCAGAGGACGCCGAAAAGGGGCCTGTAGTCGGGGTGGATGGGAAGTACTTCAAAGGCACTGGTGATGTCTGCTTTAGGCAACCAGGCTCCTGGACCTGCAAGGCGAATGAGGGATGCGGCATGGTTGATAGTGGTGTACTGCATGGAGTAGTCCGGGCTGGGGATTAGGCTGTTGATGCTTGGAACTGTGGAGCCGTGGGGGGAAGAGAGGTCTATAATTAGTCTCTTTTGCCTGAATATTTTCTAGTAGCGATGCCGATTGGACTGATTCTAAATATAGGGAAAGGTGGGCTAGTGAGTGGGCCTATCATAAATGCGTCTTTGACTTCCTGAGCCAGGAGCTTGTCGACTGTGTCGGGTTCAGAGATGGCCGATTGCAAATGTTTACAAGTGAAGGAAGATTCTGGCTTCACCTGCACACCTGGGTGAAAGCCGTGGGTAAGACCCTGGATAAGGAAGCTTGTGAACTGGTGGTCTGGGAGAGTTTTAAGGGTGGAAGCTAGGGCGTGGATGTTAATTGGTGTGTTGAGATACTTACACTTGCTGTGCTTTGTTGGTTTATGGGGACAGGTTGGTCTTGCATGGGCCCCCCCCGCAGAAGGAGCAGGTGTGGAGAAAACAGCAGCTGGAGGATTGGCATCCTAGGTCGTTGAAGTTGTTGCAGACCATCCTCCCGCCCTGGAAGAGGATTGGTCTACCTCTTTTGTCCATACCTCTGGGGGGACCGCCGGAGGTGGTTGGCTGGTTGATTTCTGGTTTAGGGGTGATGGATGGTGGGGGAAGTAATGGAGGCAGGCTTCGGTAAATGGGGGGGCTTCGTTTACGGGAAGCTGAGGTGGAGGGCAGGGGTGCTGTGAGGGTGTATGTGGTGGGCGGATGGGAGGGTGCGCCACGGTGCTCGCAATTGAGAGAGGCATGAGCTGCGGAAACTCTGCAGTATAGTTCTGGGTCGAGTGTTCCCCAGTATGTTCCCTGGTTGAACTGCTGCACGCGACCAGCGGCTTCAGATGCCAATAGGATGCGGTAGTTGTAGAACCCTTTACCTCCGAACCGCAAGGCTAAGTTGAGTATAAGTGACAAGTAGTCATCCAACTCGGCCCTGCGGTCGGGGAAGACGGAGCAGATGATATCACGGTATAGGGAGAAAGAGTAGTTCCTTGGATCGGGTGGGGAGTGGCGTTCGATGGGTCCGAAAGCGGTGATTAATTCCCTCAGGATATGGGGATTGCAGGTGGATGGATGAATGAGTTGGGCAAGGTCGATGTAGTTACCTGCGAGAATCTGTTGCCTGAGCGTGTGTGGCACAGGGGATGGTCGGGCGGATGCTAAAGGCCGTACTGGGGGTAGTGCTGTGGCTAATATAAAGCTGGTGAGTGGAGGAAGATGAGTCGGAAGGAAGCTGGGGTTGGTAGCTGGTGGACCTGTGGAAAAAGGGGGTGCATTTAAAGAGGCATGGTTAGTTACATATGGGTTATGGGGAGGGGGAGGGTAGGGGAAGAGAGGGTTGAAAGCAGAGACAGGAGGAAATGCAAAGTTTTAGCTGTTGGCTCCGCCGTAGAATCCTGCTGTTGGAGCCTTCTGTGCGGCTAATTTAGCCGGTGTCGAGTTGGAAGGAAAGGCAGGAGCGAGGGAAGAGGAAGAGATGCTGGGATGAAAGGAAGCATGTGCGTGGGTTGGAAGTGCAGAAAGGGGAAAAGAGACTGCGGGGTGAGATGACCCTGGTGCAGAGAGAGAATGGGGGGGGTGCGATACGACCTGGCCCTCTGGAGGGGCTGGTGTGAATGACTGGCCTTGTCTGTCCACATTGTGCGTCATGACGTCATCGACGTAACGAGGGAAACCCGGAAGTGCTCTGGTAGCTCGGCGATCGAGGGAGGTGTGGTGCTGAGCGTCCGTGAGTCGTTTAAGAAGTTTTGCTTTCTTGTCAGACTGGTGGAAATGGATATTGAGTTGGGTGAGTGCGTGCTTCAGGCGAGCGACTGTCCACTCAGAAAAGCGGGATGTATGGGGGCCATCGGAGTATTGGCGTGGAGGAGGAGGGTCGCTCTGGTTTTGGCCGTTGTTCGAGCGGCTGGATCTCGAGCGGGTGGAAGATCAGTGTTGTGGAGGGACGATGTCCCTCGGACGCTGGAGGAGGGATCTCCCCCTGGGGTTGTTGGACGGCGAAGGACCGACGATTTTGGAATGGTCCGAGAATAGATGTCGGGAGCCGCGGGGGTCGTAGATGGTTGATCTCGGCCGAGTTTGCTGGCGGCGAGAGATAATGGGAGACGGTGCCGTCTCCAGATTCCTGGTGTATCGTCTTCGAACAGGTCGTTGTCGGAAGGAGTGAGGGAGATCTCCAGGTCCATGTTGTGAAGTACGTGGTATTCAGCTCGGGAATCGTACGTCATGAGAAAACGGAGTCGAAGAGGAAGTGAACGGGTTCATTTGAGCTTAAATACTTGTGCAGGGGAAATGAGCCGTGTTCTGGGCATGGTCCCCTTCCTGAACTAAGTTTATAAAACTACATAACTTTATTTCTATATCACTTTTCAAAAATAAGTTACAAAGTGCTTTACAAAGACAAAAAGAAAGATAAATTAACATTAACAGTAATAAAAATAGAGTTGACAAAATCAAAAATCTGGAGCATGTCGGCCATTTGTATGGACCGAGGTTGGCGTGGCAGTGGCAGACACCATTATGTGTGATAATGGCAGCACACATTGTGATGTTGCTGCCACATTGGCCAGAAACATCCACAATGGCTCTGTGAACAATGATGTTCCTTCCCCTTCTTATGTGAAGTTAAAGCCGATGAAATGTGGTTGTGTTGTCCCGTATGATGTGGCTTTGAATTTCTTTGAGTCCAATTTAATCATGTGACAAAACCATGTGGATTGTTGTTGCTTCTTGTGTCGCATTGGTCATTTGAACCCTTCAACCATGACGTCTTTGTCACTCAGTCCTTTAGAAAACAAACTAAAATATAGTGATTGGTCAGTGTAGCCTCAACAACTGATGGAATGATTTGAAGAGTCCTGAATAGTGTAGAGTGAAAGAAAATGATCTATGTACTCCTACATACGCATGGTTGAGTACGCAAACACGTACACAAACCAACTAGCTAACACTTGGCAGACATGCCCACATTTCTGATCGCAAGAAGAAACCTACCTTCTTTTAAACATCATGAAAGTCTTGGATGGCATCAAGTGTTTGGATATGTGCATATATTGCAATGCAGACAAGAAGATGATTGAAGGAATGAAAGGGAGGCTGTGTTTGCACGCTCGAACAAGTCCACCAACGGTTAAGTTATTTAGAGTGTGCACGGCTGGATGAACACGGTAATATTAGTGGAATATTAGCCATGTAATCAGCTTAGTAGGAATATTTTCTTTTTTGGAAAAAGTGCAAAAAACAGACATTTTTGGGAACGTAAACGCCGTCAGAGCAATTAGGTGTTTGGCCAGGTGGCAAGTGTACTGGCCAATTAGTCCATTGGTATGACATCATGAAAGGCAGTGTTTTGAATTGGCCAACAAGTGACTTTGTGTCAGATTCCTGAGGCTTTTTCGAGAGTACTCTGTGAAGTCTGTTGCAATAAGTGTTGAATTGCAAATTGGGTGGAAAGCAGAAAATGTCTTTAGAGTTTTGGAGACTTGAGCTATTTTGCTCTCTGTCAGTTTCAATGCTTGTGCTTTATGTGTCATTTTAGTGTGTCTGAAATTGATTAAACCTGTAACTGACATCGTCTTTGTGCTTTCTTGCCTCACAGGTTTCCATGGATCGTGGTTATATCTGGACCCTGGTCCTGCCTCCTGCCATTGCCCTGCTGATACCCAATGCTACTATCATTATTATTAGTGCCTGCATTACTATTGCTATTGCTGATACCATTACTGCGTTTGTTATCATTGTTATTCTACTGTATCCACTGCTGCTCTTATTAGTCATAATTTTTCCATCATTATTCTGCTTACTACTCATTATATGAATAATTTATGTCATATGCATTGAATGTGTTGTAACTCTGTTATGTTCATTCTGTACACATGACATCTATCACAATTCTGTTCATCCTGGGAGAGGGATCCCTTCTCTGTTGCTCTCCCAAACGTTTCTTCCACTTTTTTCTCCCTCTTCTTTCCACCTGTTAAAGTCTTTTTGGGGGAGTTTTTCCTGTACTGATGTGAGCGTCCTGGGACAGAGGATGTCGTATGTGTATAGATTGTAAAGCCCTCTGAGGATTTGTGATTTTGGGCTATAGAAAATAAATTGAATGGAATTGAATCGAGTTTGCATTAAAACATACACAAAACAGAAATTACAATGCATAATGAAAAACTTACTAAAATGAAATTCAATAATTGTTATTATTATGGTCAATGTCATGGTCGACGTCATGAATATTGATGCTTATAAATAATACTGCTGATTAATGGTTATTTACGGTGAATTATGGCTACAACTTAGAGGAAGATGAAAAAAATTAATTTTTCTTACACCGAAATTGAGGTACTTGTGGGTGAGATATAGGTCAGAAGGGACATTTTGTTTGGTGGCCACAGCAGCGGGGTCCTGAAGTGAGTGGCAACATGCAGCTGTTAATGGGGTGAGTGCGAACGACAGAACAGTGCCAGAGATAAAAAAAAGTGATCTGATCTGAAGGTGGAGGTAAAAAAAAAAAGGGTGACACCGACATGTCTCAGAGTGGGACCACAGACGAACCGGTAAAGCACAGTTTAATATTTTATTACATGGCTAAAATGAGCTTACATGACAGTGAGCTGATTTTATGTTTGTTCTCCCAGAGTTGATGGGAGCGGTAGGTGGCGAGGAGGTTCCCGGCGACGGTGCTGCAGCCGCAGAGCATCCGGCTGTCCCCAGCACCAGTTTGTCCCGTGCAAATTACACGCCTGGAAGTGGCCAGGTTCTGACTAATGCGGTGCTACAAACGCAAAGGGAACACAATCAGCGCTATGAATGTCATTGCAGAGGAACGTGAACAAATAAGGGTTGTGTTAAGTGACATTTCAATTTCAAGATCTTGCCAAAAAGTGAACCATACTTGCTGTCTTTTTACAAATGCCGCATTACATCCTCACGGATCCTTGCTTCCTGTTGATAGCCTTGTTGTCAGGGAGGTGGCTGTGGGTCAGGGTCCCTCATGCTCGGGTGGTGGAGGAGTCCTCTGCGCCATATTGTTCAGATTGACCTGATTATCTTGCAGACTTTTTTTGGGTGCTATATACTGAATATAATTGCTACAATATGTTGTTTTATAACTTACCAAGAAGCCAGCCGTCACGCATAGCTGCCCGTAGTCTGTTCTCTACACTGCTTTACGTCAGGATAAAGGAGTCATGTGTTGAGCCGGGCCCCTGTGCCACCACATTGGTCAGGACCATGTTGGAGTCACATATGACTTGGACATTAATCGAATGGTGATTTTGATTAATGGACACACATTACTTTAGCCCTTGTAGCAATATGAGTGCAGTCAATTGCGCCAATAGTTTTCATTGAACCCTGTTACTGTATATGTATGTGTAAACTTTGTTCAGGAACAGGGCCACGCCCAGAACGCCGCTCATTTTCTCTGCACAGAGTATTTAAGCACAACAATCTCGTTCACTCCCTCTTCGACTCTCGTCTTCACATGACGTACGACAGACGCTCTCTAACTCAGCAGACGCTCTATCCCTACATCCCTCTACCCCTACCCCACATCCAGACAAGCAAACGCTCTCTGACTCAGCTTTCATACGCTTCAACACGAGGCACGAGACAGACACGAGGCACGAGACAGACACGAGGCACGAGACAAACAAACAACATATTAAAACCGCTTACCTTTCACAAAGGCTCTCCTCAACCCTTCCGGACAACCAGCCATATCCCGAAGCTCCCTCCTTTTCTCACCACGCTTGTCGCTAGCAACTTCGTCTGCGTTTAGCCATCCACATTCCCCGCAGCTCTCGATAACCATCCTCCGTTAACTCCGAAGCTGTTCTGGCCCCGCCTTCCAACAGCCCAGGGGGGAGATCCTGATTTCGGAATCCCATCCTTCGACCCACGCCACTCTCCTGACCCCCGGAGTTCCAGGTGCTCGAACGACCGGTGAAACCACCGTGACCCTCCTTCACCATTCCGAGGCCCCGACAGTCTCTGTATATCCCACTTCTCCGAGCGGACAGTCTCAAATGAAGAAAGCAATCGTCCAACGCAACATTCCTTAACATCAGTCTGTTAAAAGCGCAACTTTCCAAACTATTCAAGCACCCGTGGCACAACACCTCTCTCGCTCTCCGAGCCTCCAGAGCACTTCTGGGTTCCCGGCGCCACGTCAGGCGCGTGCCAATGATGTCATGACGCATCACACGGCGGAAGAAGCCCATCCATCTACATCAGTCCCTCCAGAGGTCCAGGTTGTATACTCTGATCGTGAATCTTTAACCTGAGCTTAATCCAGCCAATAAGTACCCGATTAGGGTAATGAGACCGGTACCAAGGCTATGAATCGATCCTCTTCAAGACGAGCCACGATTAAATACCTGTCAAACTGCATGCGGCAGTCAGAGATATGGCTTTCAGTAGGAGAAGGTGTTGTAGCGTAAGTTAGGCTGCTGCTTCCAGTCTGCTGTTGGCCTCAACTTAAATGTGTTTAGAGAAGGGTAGTCGACTGCGTCCTGCCTTAAGTTGTCCCATGCCATACTGACTCTGGCCGTCAAGCTCCCCCCGCGCCAGAGACATCTCACAATGTTTTTCCCCCTAATTTCACGATTAACCCAGGCACATCCATCCTGGCATCCTTTCATGTTCTGTTTACTTCTACCTTCCATGTTCCACCCACCTCGGCCAACTTAGGCTAATGCCTCCCACCTCTACCGACTACCCCAGCTGCACAGCACCCCCC